>NC_035448.2:132715124-132902636 GCF_002127325.2 Helianthus annuus | reverse complement strand
TTGTACCGTACAAGTAGTGTCTCCAAATCTTAAGAGCGAAGACAACTGCACCCAACTCAAGATCATGAGTGGTGTAGTTTTTCTCATGTATCTTCAACTGCCTTGATGCGTATGCTATGACTTTGTTTCTTTGCATCAGGACGCAGCCAAGTCCTAATTTAGATGCGTCACAATAAACGACGAAATCATCATTGCCCTCAGGCAATGTTAGGACAGGTGCGTCGCAAAGCTTTTGTTTCAAAGTCTGAAACGCTTCCACTTGTTTGACTCCCCAATCAAATGGCTTGTTCTTCTGAGTTAGAGCAGTTAGAGGAACTGCAATCTTCGAGAAATTTTCTATGAAGCGGCGGTAATAACCCGCTAGACCAAGAAAAGAACGAACTTCAGTAGGGGTAGTAGGTGTATCCCAATCCTTAATCGCACTGATCTTGGAGGGATCTACATGAATACCTTGTTCGTTGACAATATGTCCTAAGAATTGAACCTCTTTAAGCCAGAATTCACACTTGGAGAATTTGGCGAAAAGTTGTTCTTTCTTTAGGAGTTCCAAAGTAAGACGGAGATGTTGCTCATGATCAGCTCGCGTCTTAGAATATATCAAAATGTCGTCAATGAAAACAATGATGAACTTATCTAAATAAGGCTTGCAGACCCTATTCATTAAGTCCATGAAAACAGCAGGAGCATTAGTCAAACCGAATGGCATGACTGTGAACTCATAATGTCCATAACGAGTACGGAACGCTGTCTTGGGAATGTCTTCTTCATGTACACGAAGCTGATGATATCCAGATCGTAGATCAATCTTTGAAAAGTAAGATGCGCCTTGTAATTGATCGAAGAGATCATCAATGCGAGGTAGGGGATATCGATTTTTGATGGTAAGCTTGTTAAGCTCACGATAATCGATACACATCCTAAAAGATCCATCCTTCTTCTTTACAAAGAGAACGGGAGCACCCCAAGGTGAAAAGCTAGGACGGATAAAACCTTTGTCGGGGAGTTCTTGCAGCTGTTTAGACAACTCTTGCATCTCGGACGGTGCAAGACGATATGGAGCTCTGGCAACGGGATTTGCACCAGGCACGAGATCAATACGGAACTCGACTTGGCGTGCTGGAGGTAGACCAGGTAAGTCTTCAGGGAATACTTCGGAATAATCCCGAACGACAGGAATATCTGAAATAGACTTACCCTTGCCTTTATCTGCTGTAACATGTGCTAAGAAAGCCACATAGTGCTTTCGCAGATACTTCCGTGCTTTAAAACAAGACATGAGTTTGAGACCACCGGCAGGCTTCTCACCACGAACTTGTAGGATCTCGCCTGTCGACAGCGGTATACGAACAATCTTCTTAGAACATACTATCTCTGCGTGATGCTTAGATAACCAATCCATTCCCACAATAACGTCGAAGCTTCCAAGTTGCATTGGCGTGAGGTCAATAGGAAAAATGTGGTCGTTAAGGTTTAACTGGCAGTTGCGTAGAACAGAATTAAGAACAATGGGTTCACCACTGGCAACCTCTGCTGTCAAAGGTTTACCTAGTTTCGTTCTAGACACGCGAAGCATTGTCTCAAAAGACAATGACACAAAGCTCTTGTCGGCACCCGAATCAAAAAGAACAGATGCTGGCTGATTATTAATAAAGAACGTACCGTTCACCACCTCGTTGTCTGCTTGTGCTTCTTGTGCATTCATGTTAAAGACTCGACCTCGAGCCGGTGCCGGATTCTGGTTTGCATTCTGGTTCTGGTTGACTAGTCTTGGACACCGATTTCTGTAGTGGGTCAGATCCCCACAATTATAACATGCACCTGGTGGGTAGTTTGGTCGTGCAGCCTGACCCTGTTGTTGAGCAACCTGTTGAGCAGGGTTCTGGACTGCGCGGTTCTGAGCAAACCGACAAACATCGGCAAGATGACCCGACTTCCCACAGTTAGTACAGAAACGGCACTGATATTGCGGCTGATGGTGACTGTTGCATTGATTGCACAAAGGTGCACTTCCTGAATAGGGCTTCTTTGCTGGAGGCTGGTTGGGAGCTACCTGGTTAGCTTGGGCAGTCACAGCAAAATTTTGGGAAGCCTTACGCTTCCTTGACCCCCTTGAGGAACCAGAGTCCTTTCCCTTCTTGTTCTGACCTTTCTTACTATCCTCCTTGTCAGCCGACTGCTTCTTGCCCTTGTCACCCTTCCTGTGTAGTTTATTCTTTCGGATCTGCGACTCAGTCAACGTCGCCGATAACTCGATTGCCTGACAGAGTGTGGTAGGGTTGCTACCAGTAAGGATGTCTTGTACTGAGTCAGGTAGGCCGTCGATGTACCTTTCGATGGCCTTATCGAGTGGGGTAACCATAGTTGGGCAAAGAAGACTCAACTCCTCAAACCTATCCGTACTGAGTCAGGTAGGCCGTCGATGTACCTTTCTCGCCACTATCTTGCTTCAACACATCAAATTCTTTCTCCAACGCTCGTTGCTCATGACGAGGACAAAACTCCCTCATCATCAGAGCTCTCAGTTCAGCCCATGTTTGAGCTAGAGCAACTTCTGCACCTTGATCTCTCATAACCCCATTCCACCATGTAAGAGCCCTCTTCTGAAACACGCTTGAAGAAAACTCGACTTTGCGATTGTCAGGACACTGCACATGACGGAAAGTGTTCTCGATGCTCTCGAACCACTGAAGAAGTGACGGGTGGTCCTTGGGACAACCCTTAAGCATGTTAAGATATGAAATAATCCTCCATTTAACCGCGTAATTATCTTGAATTAGATAACGACGATGCTTATGTTTCAGGTGCGAATTAGGAGATAAGAGATGGATAAAAGGCAGCTTATGGATGCTTTGGTGGAAAACGGGTCGAGAGAAGAACACAAGACAAAACATAGGAGTCAAGATTGCTGAGTACCGTAAATTACGGTTCTACCGTAATTTACGGTAGACCTGATTTTTGTTGATTCCTGCACCGTAACACAGGCTTGATTCACCGTAACCATTTGATGTCCACCGTAAATTACGGTGGAGCCGTAATTTACGGTGGAGCCTGAACGTGAAAAATGTAACTGCCACAATATACTCGGTTTTTGGGTGTCTTTTGGTATTATTCTCATCATTGACGGTTCTTGGGCACTTTGGGGGCGAATTTGGAGTACTTGCTTGCTTTGTGAACATTTCTAAACATTCGGTTTGTGTTTTTAATTCGTATGAACACTAGATTGATGTTGATGATGATTCACCGAGCCATGTCCGGCTAAACTCTTCGGTGATCATCCTAGGTGAATGTTTCTAAGACTTTTGTGTGTTAATTTCTGCATTTCTAGAATGATATTTTGCGTTGCTTGAATGTCATGGTGTATGTTTGATTGTTTGTAGTGCGTTAATCTATATCACAATTTCTAGTCTTGATCGTACGTTCTTGGTGCCGTTGGCAACCGAGATATCACGGGAAGGGTTAGGGTTGGTTATTGGTTAATAGGTCATCGGGAAACAACCTCGCATTATCTAATCCGAGTACTTTGTTCCCTTTTATCACTTCAATCGCACATACACGAGTTATGTCTATGTAACTCTTTCTAGTGAAATTGCACACAATTGTTTAAAGAAACTGAAACCTAGGGTGATCATTGTTCTCTCCTAATTGTTTACAACCTACTTTGATTTGAATTAGTTCTTAATTTAGTTTTCTAAAACAACAACCCACAATCTTGAATTTTAATTTTCTGCAAGTTAGTTTAATTCTAGTTTAAATACAAAGCTATACAGTCAACACATTTTCCACATACTCCCTGAGTTCGATACCCTACTACCGCTAACTACAGTTGTTTAGGGATTAAATTTGCGTGACCCACGACTTCACGTCAAATTTTGGCGCCGCTGCCGGGGATCGAACCCGGGTCACCCGCGTGACAGGCGGGAATACTTACCACTATACTAAGTTGGGAGAAAAGTCACTTCATGGTGCAAGAGGGCATTGTGTTGGGACACGTGATTTCGGAAAGGGGGATGGAGGTGGATAAGGCAAAGATACGGGTAATTTCATCATTGCCACCTCCTAAAAATGTTAAGGGTGTACGGTCATTCTTGGGACACGCGGGTTTTTATCGACGTTTCATTAAGGGTTTTAGTGTTATCACCAAACCCTTATGCAATTTGCTATTAAAAGATGTCCCGTTTGACTTTACTAATGAGTGCATGCAAGCTTTTACTGTTTTGAAGGAACATTTGGTCAAGGCGCCTATCTTGCAACCACCTGATTGGTCAAAGCCGTTCGAGATAATGTGTGATGCCAGCGATACTACTATTGGTGCAGTTTTGGGTCAACGGGTTGACAAGAAGCCGGTGGTTATCTACTATGCAAGCAAAACCTTATCCGAAGCGCAACTTAACTACACCACAACCGAGAAGGAATTATTAGCGGTGGTGTACGCTTTGGATAAGTTTCGCTCGTATATTTGGGGAAGCAAGGTAGTAGTTTATTCCGATCATAGTGCGGTTCGGTATTTAATGGAGAAAAAGGATGCGAAGCCGCGTTTGATTCGGTGGGTTTTACTGTTGCAAGAATTTGATCTAGAGATCCGAGACAAGAAAGGAAGCGAGAATGTAGTCGCGGATCATTTGTCCCGAATCCCGTTGGAAGGTGTAGATGATGCAAGTGAAATCAATGAACGGTTCCCCGATGAACAATTGTTGGCCGTTTCTACTTATGTCGCCCCTTGGTATGCTCATTATGTTAACTATTTGGCCAAGGGTGCGATTCCAAATCATTGGACTAAGAAGAGACGACAACAGTTTTCTAGTCAAGTGAAGCAATATATATGGGACGAACCCGACTTGTTCAAAATCGGGGCCGATCAAGTGATAAGAAGATGTGTTCCCGAAACTGAAGTTTTAGAGATATTGACCCATGCTCATTCATCCGCATGTGGGGGCCATTTTAGTGGGAATAAGACCGGCTATCGGGTGCTATCGAGTGGGTTTTATTGGCCCACGATTTTCAAGGATGCTCGTGAGTATGCCCGAAATTGTATCAATTGTCAAAGAATGGGAAGCATTTCGAAACGTGATGAAATGCCGTTGCAACCAATTTTGGTAGTGGAGGTATTTGATGTTTGGGGAATAGACTTCATGGGTCCTTTCCCAAACTCAAATGGGTTTTTATACATATTGGTTGCAGTTGATTATGTGTCGAAATGGATTGAAGCTATTGCCACAAGGACCAACGATCATTCCGTTGTATGTAAGTTTGTGCAATCTAACATTTTTTCTCGTTTTGGTGTACCTCGGGTGATAATAAGTGATGGTGGTTCACATTTCAAAAATTTCAATTTTGGAAAGTTGTTAAGGAGATATAGTGTGAATCACCGTGTGGCTACACCGTACCACCCGCAAACAAGTGGTCAAGTGGAGGTATCTAACCGGCAAATCAAAGAAATTCTAATGAAGACGGTTAGAACGGATAGGAAAGATTGGTCAAGCAAGCTTGATGATGCATTGTGGGCATATCGCACGGCTTTCAAAACCCCACTTGATACCACTCCGTATCGAATGGTTTACGGGAAAGGATGTCATTTGCCTATGGAGTTGGCACATAGGGCATATTGGGCAATTAAAACAGTGAATGCGGACTATGATGAAGCGGGTCGGGCGAGGAAGCTTCAACTGAATGAAATTGAAGAGATAAGGGACCAAGCGTATGAGTGTGCATCCGCATACAAAGACAAACTGAAAAAGGTTCATGATGCGAAGATAAAGAAGAAGAACTTTGAAGTGGGTCAAAAAGTGTGGTTATACAATTCAAGGTTGAAAATGTTCGCGGGGAAACTCAAGAGCAAGTGGATGGGCCCTTATGTTGTCCGACGAGTGGGAAGGTTCGGAGATGTTGACATTCAAGACGAGCGAACATTGAAACAACAAACGGTGAACGGTCACCGGTTAAAGCCGTATTTGGATGGCAATGACATCAACAACTTGGAGCTTGACAAAGCGGGCTACATCTTACGCCCGGTCGAGGAGGAACAACCATAAAAGGCCCAGGTTTGATGGTAGTGTACATAGTAGTTTCGTTTTATTTTGTTTGTATAGTTGCACAATTGCCTTAGTTCCTCGAAGTCCGTGTTCGAAACAAGTGTGGGGAAATTCGGGTCGCGAATTGCTCTTACATCGTGTTGAGGACAACACGGGATTTTTGAGGGGGTAAGGTGATTTTTCCAAGTTTTTGAAATAATTAAAAAAAAAAAAAAAAAAACATAAAAAATCGAAAAATTTAAAAAATCTAAAAAATTTTGGTCACACAAACCTCACGTTTTAGGAAAATGTAGATGCCCAGTGTCCACCGTAAATTACGGTGGAGCCGTAATTTACGGTGGTTGTTAAAGAAATGTGGAGTTTTATGGTACAAACCTACTGGATTACGGTGAGAATTGAAGTTGAGAGATTACCGTAAATTACGGTATTACCGTAATTTACGGTGAAGACTGAAATGTTTTGGGTTTTACGGTATCTCTCTCCTGGTTTACGGTACACATTTGACATCCAGGTCTCACCGTAATTTACGGTGAGACCGTAAATTACGGTACGCGATGAAATGGTTTCTGTCGGTTCGGTTCCGTATGTATATAAAAAAAAAAAAAAAAAAACAATAAAAAACGAAAACAAACAGGCTTTCACGTGCATTAACCCCTAACCACTCATTCATTCTTCACTTTCCACCAACTTCTTCTTCTCCAAGAACCCACATCCTTCTTCTTCTTCTTCCACCTTCTTTTCTCCATAAAACCCTCAATCTTTGTCCAAATCAAGTGAGATTTTGGTCTAAATCGACTAATTTCTCCCAAGCTTCGTGATTGTGAGGAGGAATTCCAGAGAAAACGCGGTTTTGGGGTCGAAGTTTGAAACCCTAGGTTGAGATAATTTGGGGGTTTTGGGATTTTTAGTTTCACAAGCATCCTCTCATCTTGAAACAAGGTATGAACACTTATTTTACTATATTATGGAGATGCATTGTGAAAAACAAAGTGATTTAGGTTATATGTTCTTGCCCACTTGCTTGTTGCTAGGATATGAGTATGGAATTGTTATTGAACATGGTTGATGGTTGTAGATGTAGGAATTATGGTTAAAGTAGTGAACTTTTGGGATGTTCTAAATTGTAGAGACACCATGCCCAATTTTTGAAAAATCCTTGATACACCTTGGGTTCACTAACATCTACAACCATGGCAACAAGCAAGTGTGGGGATGATTTGTGAAGAGAATGTTAATTTTTGTGTTATTTTGTTGTTTCTTCATGTGTGTAGGAAATGGCAAAGACAAAGGAAAAGCCGGGGTCAAGTTCATCCTCATCAAGAGGCAAGGGCAAGGAGAAGGAGCAGCCATCGAAGAAGAGGCAATATCTTGGTAGGGTTAGTGAAAGCGAGGAAGAGGAAGAGATGCAGTTAGACCCAAGTGATAAACCGGTGTGGAATTCGGGGTCGTTGGATGACCAACCCGAAATTTGGCAGCCAACCCTGTATAACGACTGCATGAACAAGTTAAAGAATAAAGCAGCCGCATTCATCTGTGAAAGAGATGTTGATGAGCCTCAGTTGGGCCAGTTCGGGGTGTATGACAAGTTCCGTGCTTTGGGTTGGGAAGGAGCACTCAAGTGTTGGGATAAGGATAAGAGCAATTTGTTTTTGACTGAGATTCAGGAGTGGATGGCAACGCTTAAATGTCACAACTTCCACAGGCCATCACAAATGAAGTTGGTTGGGATGGTACATGGGGTACCAGTTGAAATGTCATTCGATACGTTGAAGAAATTGGGAAAATATGATAGCCTTCCAACTAGGGAGTACATGATTCCCACGCTTGATGATTTATTGCTCAAACCCGAGAAGCACGTGACATGGAACAGTATGTTGGCGGATTTGTTTTTGCCCGGTAGGTATGGTGGCGTGTTATACCGAAAAAATCTGAAGATAGAAGCCAAGCTCTTGCATACGATCTGTTTACTTAATGTCATCCCAAGGAGAGGGGATAAAGAGCAGGTGAGGTTTCCAGAGATACCTGTTCTGTATTCATTGATGCATGGCTCCCCACGTTTTCCAATACGCTACCTGATTATGCACCATTTGTGGATATGCCGGAACAAATACGGGAGAGACATTGTCCCGTACTGTCGCATCATAACGGGCTTAATGAAACAGCAGAAGGCACTCACATCTGAAGACCGCGGTTTAACGAAAAGGCACTTGCCGTTTACTTTGGATAGGTTGGGAAACGTTTGGACATACACTTCGTCTGAACGTTATCACAAGCTGAAATCGGAGGGTCAACGGTGGAGGGCGTTGAAATTAGGTGCAAGGGAGTTGTTACCGGGAGAACCGGATGAACCTGAAAGCGATGAAGAGTTAATTCCGAGTGGGGATGATGATTACGCAGACGAGCCACCGGGTGGTGCAAATGTTGGTTTTGGGGCTTTTCATGGTGGTCATGGTGGCACATTTTACGACTATGCGCAGCAACCATATGAGCCGGGGTGGGCTTACAGTGGTTCAATGCAGGAGGTGATCGAGAGCCAACGCCCGCCGGCGGCCATCTTTGATACTTGGTCGGGTCCGGAGAGGTCGTTATTTGATCAAGGCACGCGGAATAGCGCTAGTATTGAGCGGGCGCTTAAACATAGCTTCGACCGCAATGAATCATGGCACCGGACCCATGCATACTCTCGAGAGGTGGAGGCTAATAACAGATATCATGATGATCAAATGAGGCGGATGCATGCGGATTGGCATGCCGGAAGGCCGGTGGTTGAGGATCCACAACATGTGGATTACGCCTCATTGCCACCGTATGATGGCAGCGTTTCGTATCCGACTCCACCACTCCACCATTCTCAGTGGCTTGATCCAAGACGGCAAGAGGGACCACAACAACAAGAGGGAAGCAGTAGCGGCTCGTTCGGGTTTGGAGAATGGAACGATATGATGTCGTCCATTTTTGGGCCCCCAGGACCGCGTTATTATTGATCAGGTGGTATTCTCTCTCTTGTATAGTTTGTATATATTTGTTGGTTTATGTTGATTATGGTGGGAGGATGGGTGGTGATTGATCATATGATTGATTGTTGGGTTTGGTTGGTTGGTGGTGTTGTGTTTAAAATGAAAAACATAAAAAAAAATATAAAATGAAAAAAATACAAAAAAAAGAAATTTGGGGTTTGAGATGAGAAGCTTCTTGTGGATGTTGATTGAAGTAGTGATCAAAACCTCCCAAGCCATACATTGGGGACAATGTATCCCAAGTGTGGGGATGGGGGGAATTTTTTGAAGATTTTTGAAAAAATTTTAAGCCGAGCAAAACAATGTGAAATCTTGTCGCCCCAATTTATCCCCAAGTCAATACACCGGCAACCTTTATTACCCTTTTCATTCTTGGTAAGAGTTGTAGCCACACGTGTATATAAATAATCTTTGATGAGAGTGGCTACGGGTGGGGGTGTGTTAGAACTTGTGCTTGAATGCAATTTGAATCCGTTGTTAGACATGAATGTAGAAAGGATAAGGGCACTAGGTAGCCTCGTCGTTGGTGTGAGTGAGTGTGGGATTTGGGGGGTTGGACCTCATTAATTATACATATGAGCATGGTTGCGAGAGGGGCGGGGGTTTGGACATTTAGTTGCCCATTTTGTGCCTTTAAAGCCTATCATTTGTTTCCCCTAGCTACTTACTTGAAAATGTACCCAAATTTGACCCGGTCTTATAGCGTTAGTGATATAATTAGTAGTTTGTGAGTTTGAAGTAGTCATGGTTAATGTATTATCGCATTGCTTGTTAGAATGAAAAAAAAAATGAAAAAAAAAAGAGGAAAAAAAGAAGGTTTCATTGTCTTGTATATAGTAGCATACATTTGTTAGTTGGTTTTGGTAGTTGTAATAAAAAGACCGGGTCGAATTTTCGCTACTCATATATATTCCATTTCCTACCCATACACCTAGCCACGTTACAACCTTTAAGCCCCTTTGATTTGCATTCATGTTTGACCCGTTATAGGAGGATAGTTGATTCAGGTACAAGCTTATGATTGCGCAACCACCCGTTTGCCTAGTGTGTGTCTAGCTTATCTTTGCTAGTTTCCACTTGTAGCCGAGAGGAGAGAATTTGTGAGGGGTGTATTGCTTGGGCATTAAAAAGGGGTTGGTAAAGAAATTGCATGATTTGTTTGGCTTGATTTGATCACTTGTTTCGAAACTATGTTGATGAGTTGCTTGGGACAAGCAACGGTTAAGTGTGGGGATGTGACGGGTGGTCCTTGGGACAACCCTTAAGCATGTTAAGATATGAAATAATCCTCCATTTAACCGCGTAATTATCTTGAATTAGATAACTACGATGCTTATGTTTCAGGTGCGAATTAGGAGATAAGAGATGGATAAAAGGCAGCTTATGGATGCTTTGGTGGAAAACGGGTCGAGAGAAGAACACAAGACAAAACATAGGAGTCAAGATTGCTGAGTACCGTAAATTACGGTTCTACCGTAATTTACGGTAGACCTGATTTTTGTTGATTCCTGCACCGTAACACAGGCTTGATTCACCGTAACCATTTGATGTCCACCGTAAATTACGGTGGAGCCGTAATTTACGGTGGAGCCTGAACGTGAAAAATGTAACTGCCACAATATACTCGGTTTTTGGGTGTCTTTTGGTATTATTCTCATCATTGACGGTTCTTGGGCACTTTGGGGGCGAATTTGGAGTACTTGCTTGCTTTGTGAACATTTCTAAACATTCGGTTTGTGTTTTTAATTCGTATGAACACTAGATTGATGTTGATGATGATTCACCGAGCCATGTCCGGCTAAACTCTTCGGTGATCATCGTAGGTGAATGTTTCTAAGACTTTTGTGTGTTAATTTCTGCATTTCTAGAATGATATTTTGCGTTGCTTGAATGTCATGGTGTATGTTTGATTGTTTGTAGTGCGTTAATCTATATCACAATTTCTAGTCTTGATCGTACGTTCTTGGTGCCGTTGGCAACCGAGATATCACGGGAAGGGTTAGGGTTGGTTATTGGTTAATAGGTCATCGGGAAACAACCTCGCATTATCTAATCCGAGTACTTTGTTCCCTTTTATCACTTCAATCGCACATACACGAGTTATGTCTATGTAACTCTTTCTAGTGAAATTGCACACAATTGTTTAAAGAAACTGAAACCTAGGGTGATCATTGTTCTCTCCTAATTGTTTACAACCTACTTTGATTTGAATTAGTTCTTAATTTAGTTTTCTAAAACAACAACCCACAATCTTGAATTTTAATTTTCTGCAAGTTAGTTTAATTCTAGTTTAAATACAAAGCTATACAGTCAACACATTTTCCACATACTCCCTGAGTTCGATACCCTACTACCGCTAACTACAGTTGTTTAGGGATTAAATTTGCGTGACCCACGACTTCACGTCAAGAAGCCCAGTTGCTCCTTCAGAACCACTAAACTTGAGTGGCTTAGCCGAGCTAAAATCCTTGTATTTGCATGTACCATTGTTGTTGTTGGCCTGGTTCCATTGAGCAAAGAGATTCGGAAATTGAGCAGCCATCTGCTGCGCAATAATCTCCGCCAGCTCGGCAGTAGCTATCTGGTTGTCGCGTCGAGGAGGCATTCTAGAAGAGAAAAACATGAAATGAAACGAGTGAGATGATTGGATGAAGAGAATGAGACGAAACAGAATCAATAAAAGCAAAGATGGTGGTTATGCATCGCAATGCAAACAAGTGATATGAAATGTCTAGTCAAAGTAAATGGGTCGGAATTAGTGTATCGCGAAGACATGCTCGCCTATAAGTGAACACTCACCCCAAGGGTTCCCAGGTAAGAGTGACTGGTCCGATTATGTGGATTTGTACGAACACTCTAGCCTTAGACAGAAAACTCAGGGTACAGGCATTCACCCTTCCAGTTCGCACGTGTTCACACTATTAACCCAAAACTTTGATGGGATTTTTTTTTTTTTTTTGAAATCCAAAGAGGTTCAAAACCATATAACAGAGGGTTCAAAACCTTATAATAGAGGGTTCAAAACCTAGTAATCAATCATCCTAGAACAGATGATTAATTTTCAAGCGGATTCGGAACCGAAGTTCCCGTTGTGGTTATCACCTAAGGATAGGTGATGTGCATGTTTTAAACTCTAAACACAAGATAACTTGTGTTAGGGTCCTAGAAAGTTATAGTCTAGGTCAAAGCATTACTAATAACCTAATTCCCTATAACCAATGGCTCTGATACCAACTCTTCTGTCACACCCCGGCCGCGTATAACATGCAACCGCGGCGGAAACGCCGGGGAGTGTCATGGACAGAATTAAATTGTTTCATAACCATGGCATACAAGTTGTATTTTATTTATAAACAAAGGTGTTACATTGTCTTGGAAAGAGAGTACGGAAATCAAAACATAATTAAGCTAGTTCAAACTTCATTTTTAGGCTCTAAGGCACAGGTCCGCCCTAGAATCATGATCATCGTCCTATGGAATAGCTCCTGAAAACACATGTGAAAGTAGGTACGTCAGCATAAAAATGCCTGTGAGATACATAGGTTTTGTGAAAATGGGGTTCATGACTTGAGTTTTAAAGAATGTTTAATAACAGTCAGTCATGAACCTTGTAATTTGTTTTGCTTTGTAAATCATTTGAAAAACGATAACATCAAACGATATGTATAGATAAATGCAAGGTTAAACGAATAACCAAGTAAAGTGAGTTGAATAAGATAAGTTGTTTGTGAAAATAATGTCTTGTGAAGAATATGTTACTTATGTAAAGTGTAATGTGTCTAAACTGAAATGACTTAGATAACACCACGATATGTAATATTATACAAACATTTATATATAGGAAGTACCAGCGGCGTATCCACCATGTTTGTATCATATTACATACGCCCCGTTACTTGAATCATTCACCCAAACCAATCCACCATGTAAATTGTTCATGTGTAAACCAAATGTCAAGTGTTATTGTAATCCATGTCAAGTGTTTATGCTCAAGTGTAAACCACCAAATGTATATGTCAATGTCGACGTGTTTATGTTCAATGTAAATCATGTAATGTGAAATCCCAAAATGTATGGTAAGCGAAAAGTATCAACTTAAACCATATGCACAAAACAAGTCGTTGAAGTAAAACGTGGTTTAAATCAGCGTTATGTTCTGCGGGAAATGCATGCTCAATTGATAATAACATTTATGCGGTATTGTAAACTATGCATACATCCAAGCCTTGAGACTGCGGCGATAAACCCTTAAACAAATTAATGGTTTATCTAAGTTATGTATATCGAATTCGGTCATTCCTTCCAGTCCTATCAAACCCAGGACTTCAGGAATGGGAGTTGTCAATTCCTATGGTACCACTACCTACTAACGAACGGCGTAGCTAATGTTAATGAATGTATTGTCCCATGTTAAACAAACCAAATGTCATAACAAAATGAAGGCATGTGCCCATATGCTGAGTAAACATATGCAGCAGAAATGTTCATGTAAATCAATGTGTCCATATGCTGAGTAAACATATGCAACAGAAATGTTTATGTAAATCAATGTGTCCATATGCTGAGTAAACATATGCAACAGAAATGTTCATGTAAATCAATGTGTCCATATGCTGAGTAAACATATGCAACAGAAATGTTTATGTAAATCAATGTACTAAGTACGCACACAATGGGCATACATAGCATAAAATGTAATGAAATCGTGTACTATAATGTACTAACAACATAGCAGGCATATGATGTGAAAACATGGAAAGCATGAATGTAACAGGTAGGCACATGTGTTTCACCCCAAAACAGTTGGAAAACAGTAAAAGAGGGGTTCTATGTACTCACCTGAGATTGCTTTGAGTTCTTGTAGAATAACCAGATAATGCTAAAGATCACGGGATATCAACGGCACCTAATAGGTAGCTTATGTTAATATACCGGACCAAGTCGGAAGGATCGGACAGTACGCGGGTTCGAAAACCAAACGAGTATGGAGACTCGTGTAATATGGTTTAACAAAGCCTACATACTAAAATGAAACTTAACCTAGGTGCTTACGGTCCATCACGACCCGTTTAGGTAGCTTATGCCACCTTACGCGTCGTTCGCGTAGAACGCGTCTGGAACGCCTAACATCGTGACCACAAGGTATAACCTCGGAAGGTTATAGCTATGGTCACCTAATGTGTTTGGTCAGGTCCTAATGACCGACCAAATGGGTCGGGTTCGAAAGTATAAGCGATGGTTTAGATCGCTTACCTTACGACCCTATATAAGCACTAAACTAAAAGTGACGAGCTAAGCATGTTAGAACATGCTTAACTAAGTTTAGAAACGGGTTTGACATCAAAACAAACGGCTTTGATGCCCACGAGTAGTTTGGTTACAAAATATGCAAGAATGCATATTTTGGCCGAAACTACGACTCGTCACTGAGCCTAGATAACGTGGTGATCAGTAGGTATGGTCACTATGGACCATAACCATCGTGATCACGCTCACGTTATGAAGTTCCATGAACTTCGCATCGACCATAAGCTGGTCAATGCAGAAAGTCAACAAAACGTTGACTTTCGGACTCGAAAAGCGAATAAAAGAGCGAAAGAAGACTTACGGAGGGTCCCCGAGTGCAAATCAAGACCAAATAGCTCAGGTATGAAACAATGGTTTCAACTTAGAGCTTCAAGATCTTATTTTGTGATTTTTACACTAAAGGGGGGGGGGTATTTATAGGAAAACTGGAACCGTTAGGATCGTTTTATCGAATATCGTGCCTTGATCTCGTGCGTACATGTGTCCAAGTGGATAAGTTCAGTGAACTTGACCCTTGGCTCTTCATTGGGTGAAAAGGCATCGCCCTTTGATCGAACGAAAGGCCAGATTCTGCATTAAATGCAAAATCTTTCTGTCAGACATGTTCACGCGGCCCGCCTAAAGATTTGGCAAATCTTTACGCGCCCCGCCTAAGGTTCCCAGACCAGAATTTTCAATTTTGGTCCCTGCACTTCAGAAACACGTATTTTGGCCCATTTTTGGCACGTTTAAGCCCCGTTAACCTCATTTCAAGGCTCTAAGATGAAGTTAAAGTGTAGGGGACTTGAAATATGCTCAAAAATATTCCGGATGTCGGTTCGTTTGGCCGTACGATCGCGATGTTCGCTTAATTACGACGGAATGCGCATAAGCGTGAAAGACGATCCAAATGACGCGACGAATGGATTTTTCTTATGCCAAACACTAAGGCATAATACAAGGATGCTTACATAAATTTTTGGATGTCCGGATGTATTCAGAACGTAAGTTATGCGCGAAAGTGCAAACTTAGGCACTTTTTGACACTTTTAGTCCCTGAATGATCCAAAAGTTTGTTTTAGTATACCAAACCTCTCAAAGCCTATTTCTAAGCTATGTAAAGGATATTTATGGTATGTTTAACTTATGGACATGTTCCGGAATGTTCGTTACAGTTCAAATTGGCATACTTTTACAGTTTGTCAAGTTTAGTCCCTGTAAGCGAATTAACTTGTTTTTGCCATTCCAAAGCCTTTAAAACTTATTTCTAAGTTATGTAAAGGTTATTTAAGGTATGTTGAGTATATGTTGATGTTCCGGAGTATTTGTCGCATTAAACTGAGTATGTTTACGCACTAGTTAACGTATAACTCTCCAGAAAGCGATGTAGAGTTTGAAATTGAACAAAAGTCAAAACACGAAAAATGTAAAACACAATGAAACAAACATTGGGATCAAATAACATTATTTTATTGATAATTGAACTGTTCATGATGATTACAAGCACAAATGTTACAAAAGGAGGATCCTGAGCTCATGAAGGATCCCATATGCTGAGTGTAGGATCCTGCCGGTTGGAAATATGATCCTGATGCCTGAGTCATTGCTGCTGGGCCGAAATGTACTCCTCTTGATCCACCCATATGTTGAATGTCTGGGACCTCCGATGGCTGAGAAGTAATCATCGGAGTATCAAAATTCAAAGATTTGGGCATCAGTGGGGAATGATCCTCTGCCGTTCTCTTTTGTCTTTTGAGATCTCCGATTTCTCTGAGGATCCTGTCATTAGTTTCATCCTGCTGCTGCATACGATCCCTCATCTGCAAAATCAAAGTAAATATATCACTAGTACTGGGAGCAGAAGAAGTTAGAGCAGAAGATGAAGGTTTAGAGAAGATAGGAGTTGGTCTCTTCTCAGCATTTTTCTGAGATCCAGCTGGTGGTGGAGGCAAAGGTGGAATGCCATTAGATGAATTGACTGCAGACATCGCTGTGGAAGTATTCTTCAACGATGAAGCCATGCAACACTTCCGGAATGATCACCAACAGAAAAACTTTCTTATGAATGAAGCACCAACTGCCCCACGGTGGGCGCCAAACTGTTTTGGTCAAAAATCACACAAGGATAATGCAACCAAACTCTTATGTAAACGGGGAATGATGCTTGGTATGTTGGACAAAGTAAAGGATCACTTTGATGTAAAATACGCGAGTGACACAAGGATTTATACGAGGAAAAAGCCCTTGATCAATGAATGATCTCCGGCATAAAAAACCTCGGGTGATGGCAACTACTGATCACCAATCTTCAATATAACAAACAATATTTTTACAACTTTGGATGGTAACGAGCTAAGTACAAGGATCACTATAGTATCGTGTGTCAAAGCGTGTGAGAAATGTGTTGTGTCTTCAGAATGTTGAAGAGTGCTACTTATACAAGTGCGTGTGGTCGTATTTTAGGTAAATAACCTAACTATTAGCTCGTTACCCCTTCAAGAATAGAAGTAAATTTAGCCTAAATTATCGCCCTTAAATTATGCTGAGTTTCCATATTCTTCATAACGTCCATCTTTGATTATGCATGTGCAAAATTAGCATGATAGATTCCTTGTTTACGTTGCTAAGACCAAGTCCAACTAGTAATTCCTGCAAAACAACATTTAATCCAAAGAGAACAATCGTTAGTGTGAGGATCCTTAGGATGATCCGTGATCCTGATCCTGGAGCTCCTCTGAGGATCACTGTCTGCTAAAGAAGTAAGGATCACTTGTTAGGATCACATGTAAGGATCATAGGTCATAAAAATCCAGCCCTAACAGCTGTGTCTTTGACAAGAGTCACACTTCTTAGCATACTCCACAGCATCCCTTTTCATAGTTGGCCAGTAGTATCCTGTCCTTAAGATCCTTGAGAACAATGCCCTGCCCCCAGTGTGGTTTCCACAATCTCCTTCATGGAAGTCTTTTAAAACTTCTTGAACTTCAGGATCCTCGATACATCTCAAATATGGTCCTGCAAGAGATCGCTTATACATCATATTATTTAAGATTGTGAATTGAGATACCTTAATTCTGAAAGCCCTGGGATTTTCTCCCATAGGAATCTCCCTGTGTTGTAAGTATCTCAAGATTGGTGAGATCCATGATCCTGAACAAGATTGAGTATCCTCACTAGGGATCATTGCAGTATCTTCTTCTATTTCCATGGCCACCTGATTTTCAATAGCAGGAGCCAGGATATGGATGATGGGGATACTTATATCCTCTGGGATCTTCAAAGATGATCCTAGATTGGCCAATGCATCAGCTTCTGTATTTTCCTCCCTTGGTACCTGTGTCAAACTGAAGGAAACAAAGGAGAGTGCCAATTCTTTGACTATCTCTAAATATTTGGTTAGTTTTTCACCTTTAACAGCATAGGATACATTAAAGTGATTAGTGATTAACAAAGAATCCACGTATACCTCAAGATACCTGATCCCCATATGCTTAGCAATTTGCAAACCAGCGATTAAGGCTTCATATTCAGCCTCATTATTAGTGGCTTGGAACTCACAAGCTATGGAATGGGGTATTATGTCCCCCTGTGGCGATTTTAGTAGTATACCAAGCCCCGTGCCTTTAACATTTGAGGATCCGTCAGTATGTAGTATCCAAGGATCCTTGGTTTCATCCAGCTGCTGGACTTCCAATTCGGCTTCCTTTTGTAAATAACTACTGAAATCAGCCACAAAGTCTGCTAATGCTTGGGATTTGATGGCTGTTCTAGGCTCATATCTTATATCATGGGCACTAAGCTTTACTGCCAACTTAGCCATTCTGCCAGACATCTCTGGTTTCCTGAGGACATTCTTAATTGGAAAATTAGTTCTAACAACAATAACATGGGTTTCAAAATAATGTCTTAGTTTAGTAGATGCCATAATCAGTGCAAGAATAAGTTTTTCAAGGTGTGAATACCTGGATTCAGCATCAAGTAAACTCTTACTTACATAATAGACAGGATATTGTGTACCTTCATGATCCTTAACAAGGACTGCACTTACTGCTTTTGAGGATACCGCAAGGTATAAGGATAACACATCTCCTTTTTCTGGTTTCATCAATGCTGGTGCTGAGGACATGTATTCTTTTAGGGCTTGTAAAGCATTCTCATGCTTTTCAGTCCATTCGAATTTCTTGTTCTTTCTTAGGATATCATAGAATTCTTTACACTTTTCTAAGGATTTGGATATAAATCTGTTTAGAGCTGCTATCCTGCCTGTTAGCCTTTGCACATCCTTAGCGTTGGCAGGGGATTTGATATTCACCAATGCTTTGATTTGTTCCGGGCTTGCTTCAATGCCCCTCTGGGTTACCATATATCCTAAGAATTTACCTGCTTTAACACCAAAGTGACATTTTGAAGGATTAAGCTTCATGTTATAATTATCAAGGATATCAAATGCTTCCTCCAAGTCCCTTAGGTGATCCTCAGCTTTTTTGGATTTCACCACCATATCGTCTATGTACACTTCCATAGTTTGTCCAATTTGATCCTTGAACATCATATTCACCAGCCTTTGATATGTTGCACCTGCATTTCTTAATCCAAATGGCATAGCAATATAACAATATAAACCGGTTGGGGTCATAAAAGCCGTATCCTCTTGGTCAGATGGTTCCATCTGAATTTGTTGGAATCCAGATGATGCATCCATAAAGGTTAACAGTTCATGACCTGCCGTTGCATCCACCATGGAGTCAATGTGGGGTAATGGGAAAGGATCCTTGGGACATGCCTTATTCAAATCAGTGAAATCGACACATACCCTCCACTTTCCATTTTTCTTTTGAACAACAACCACATTGGCCAGCCATTTTGGATACTTCACTTCTCTAATCATACCTGCTCGTAGTAATCTTTTTACCTCTTCCTGGATAATGGCATTTCTTTCTGGTGCAAACTTCCTCCTTTTTTGATGGATTGGTTTAACTGACCTGTCAATGCCAAGTTTATGAGTGATAATATTCTTAGATATACCTGTCATATCCTCATGTTTCCATGCAAAGGTAGACTTTCTTCTTTTGAGGAAGGATACTATGTCTTCTTTCATTTGTCCAAGGATCCCTGATCCGATATAGATTTTGGATTCAGGATCATCAGGATCCAGGAGGATTTCGTCCACATCCTGCTCTCTTGCCTCCAAGACACCCCTTGGAGGATACTTTAATTGCTATTGCTCCCTTAATTTCGAGGCTGGTTTCATTAATGAGGTGTAACAATCCTTAGCCTCCTGCTGATCACTATCGATCTTGATTATTCCCCATGGGCTGGGGAGCTTCACACACTGATGGTAGGTGGATGGGACTGCCTTCATATCGTGTATCCAGGGCCTGCCAAGGATAACATTACAACAAGACAAACAGTCAATAACACAAAATTTTTTATAATTATGTAATCCTTCCACATAAATTGGGAGTTTGATGTCCCCCAGGGTTTTCTTAGTTTCGCCACTAAATCCCACAAGCACGGAGGATCTTGGTGTGATATCTGATTCAGGGATACCCATTTTCTTCAGAACATCAAGCTGGATAATGTTTACTGAGCTTCCTCCGTCAATAAGGATCCTGCGGACAAAGTGGTTAGAAATAAAGAGAGTAATAACTAAACTATCATGATGAGGATCCTGGATGTCAACTCGATCATCCTCATCAAAGGTTATCGCTTTTCCTTCCGAGACACTTGATGTTCGTATAGGTCTTTCTCCGTTATCCAATATAGCTTCCTTTGCATGCCTTTTAGCTGCTGAGAAGGATGTACCACAGATGTCTGATCCTCCAGAAATAAAGTTGATCACTTGTGCATCTGCCGGAGGAGCTGGAGCTCTTTCAGGGATCCTTTCAGGATCCTGAGTCCTTTGCTTTTTTCTTCCCAACAACTCTTTTAAATGCCCCTTGCTCAACAGATATCCGATTTCCTTTCATAATGCGATGCATTCTTCTGTTAAATGCCCAAAATCCTCGTGGTATGCACACCATTTTGATTTGTCTTTAGCTGCGGCTGGTTTGTCATTCTTTCTAGGCCATCTGGCCTTTTCTCCTAGATTTTGCATTGCAAGGATAAGTTCATGGTTATCAACGGAAAAACAGTATTCAGAAATCGGAGGATAATCTTCATCATCCTCTTCTTGGTCAACAGCATGCACATTCTGGTTGTCAGTTCTGTTATAGGATTTGAATTTGTTGCCTTTGAAAGAGGATCCTTGCTTTTCTTGTTTTGAGGATCCTACTTGTCTCTCCTGGATCCTCTTGTCATCCTCTAGCCGGATGAACCTGAGTGCCCGAGTTCTTACTTCGTCTAGGTTCCTGGATGGTGTCATAACAAGATCATCATAGAACAATGAATCCTTAAGCAATCCCATCTTGAAGGCCTCAACAGCTGTGGCCACATCCAAGTTAGGAATATCCAAGGATTCTTTACTAAATTTGGTTATATAATCCCTTAATGATTCATTATGACCCTGAGTTATCCTGTATAAATCGCTAGTCAATCGTTCAAATTTTCTACTACAAGAAAATTGATTATTGAATAAGTTAACTAAATTAGCAAACGAAGTAATAGAGTGAGGGGGAAGACTTAGCAGCCACTTAAGAGCTGATCCAGTAAGAGTGGATCCAAATCCCTTGCACAGACATGCTTCCTTTAACCTTTCTGGAATTGGATTGATCTCCATCCTCTCCCTGTATTGTGCTATGTGTTCCTCAGGATCCGTCGTACCATCATACAGCTTCATAGTAGGTGTTTTGGTCAAAAATCACACAAGGATAATGTAACCAAACTTTAAGTAAACGGGGTATGATGCTTGGTTAATTATGAAAGTAAAGGATCACTTCTGTGATAGAAGATGCAAAGACACAATGATTTATACGAGGAAAAAGCCCTTGATCAATGTATGATCTCCGGCATAAAAAACCTCGGGTGATGGCAACTACCGATCACCAACTTCAATATCAGAAAAATATAGTTACAACTTCGGATGATAATGAGCTGAGTACAAGGATCACTATTGTTTCGAGTGTCTAAGTGTGTGAGAGTTGCGTTGTATGTCGTGTCCTCTCTTCCAAATGATGGAGAGTGGTATTTATACAAGTGTAGGTGACCTATTTTAGGTAAAAGGACTAATTTTCAGCTCATTACCCCTTTAGAAATAAAAGACAATCTAGCCTAAATTGCCGCCCATAAATCAAGCCATGTTTCCATATCCTGTGCAACGTCTATCTCCGATTAAGCTCTTGCCATAATTGTGAAGACGCGTCCCTTGATCATGATGCTTAGAGCGTATCCTGCTAGATATTCCTGCAAAAATAACATTGCATTAAGCGAAGATGATCGTTAGTATGAGGATCCTATAATGTCCCATGATCCTGATTGTCACACCCCCAAAATCCACCTGCGGAGTATCACCGCTTGGGAGCGTGACTGACCAGGATCAAGCCACCAACCATATCGAACATGTAGTTAATGTCAAGTATGATAAATGTAAACCAATTATTCAATACGATTGATGTTCCAACAAAACATAATTTAAGTAGCGGAAGCGTAATAATCATATCCAATGTATGTAAATAGTTCAAGTGTTGTAGATATAACATAACATCCACGATCCAATCTCCACAACGACCTGCTCCTCCCTGTGCAAGCTCCATATGTACCTAATGTCCTGCAAGGCATGTAACAGAGGATCAACAACTAGTTGAGCGAGTTCACAGTTAACAGTTCAGTAATATTATAGTGTGAGTAGTAGTATGTTCGTTCATTATGCCGTGTATCATATTAATTTCCATCGCGGCCTCCCAGGCAGGTATGCGAAGATATTAGGGGGATGTTCGTCCCGTGTATTCTAGACTAGGTTTATTTGTATCGCGGCCTACCAGGCAGGTGTGCGAAGATTAGTAGATTACAGTTCGCGGCCTTCCAAAGGCAGGTGTGCGAAGTCAGTCATAATATCGCGGCCAACCCTTGGCAGGTGTGCGAAGATCAGTTCAATAAGTGTTACTAGTCTAGTCGTAGTTCTATCGTTAGGTTCTATCAACTGAGTACGTACAATAAAGTAATCCAATCCCATTCCCACCCTGGGAACCCCATGCCTTGGCTGTGTGAACTCACCTTGGTTTGCTCGGTATGCTAAGTATGTGCTCGCAAGTAAATCAATCACGTCCTATTGTACGCACGTAAATAAAATCAGTTTATGTTTGCAAGAACTCGCATAAATTCTAGTGTCACATATCAGTTTATGTTTGCAAGAACTCGCATAAATTCTAGTGTCACATGGTGCTTGGCAGTTAATATCATGTACCACGCACACAGTTATTCAAGTCCATATAGTTCACAGTCTGATCAATCCAAACCTAGTATGGTTTCAATGCCAGTCAGTTACTTACACACATAATTCACATATTCCTAATATGCAGGTAACATACATATACCATCATACAAATCGTAACAGTTGATCATACCATGAAATCGGTACATACATTATGACATTACATAGTTGACATTACTTGTAAAATCCCACATCTCAACAGCGGCCCAAATGATACTACGATGACCTGGGCCACCGCGTTTACAACTCCGTTCCACTAAAGTGCAGCCCAAGACTTAGAACAAAACCCAAACTCCATTATACTCATGTCCGTATGAATTAAATATACTTGTAATGTTTTGCCAGCACTAGTGCATATCTAATAATCATATAAGCCCACAACCTATCATAATAACCGACCCACATGACTCACATGATTATATCATCATCCCAATGAAGAAAACCATCAAATCGATTCCTGTTACTTATTAATTTAAACCGAAGCTCAGATCTTTATTACTTAACACAAGAAACTCGGACTTACTAATAGTATATATATAAGAAACTCGGACCTGTTATATGTATAAGGGTCGGACACTTGGCTTTGCATTCAGAAACTCGGACCTCAAGGGCATGATGGAAGTTCGGACTACCACCCCCCCTTGATCCTCGGACATCATGCACCCCACTAACTCGGACCAATTTAAGTGAGGGGGGTTTCCCTTCATAAACTCGGACATGATGATCTTACATAAACTCAGACCTTGCACAAGTTAATAAAGTTCGGTCCATCATGCTTGTATTAAACTCGGACAAGGTGACCCTCACCTTAAACTCGGACATGGTGATTATCACCTTAAACTCGGACCCTACGTGATTTTAATAACTCGGACCATATGCAATTTTAATAAACTCGGACCCTATGTGGTTTTGATAAACTCGGTCCATTTACATCTATGATACTCGGACCATTATTAATTCATTAAACTCGGTCCTTATTCAATCAACAAACTCGGTCCTTATTCAATCAACAAACTCAGACTATCTTATTCCATACTCGGATTAACATATCAATTTATTAAACTCAGACAATAAGCATTCATATAACAAATTCGGACTAAATGCTGTGAATAAACTCAGACATGTGTGTTATCAAACTCGGACATTAACAATATCACTAAACTCAGACAGTTTCATACGTGAACTTCAATTTGCACAGAATCAAACGTCAGTTACATCTTTCATTCATACGATCAAAAACCCTAGGTTCATACGTTTGCATTAAGCCGATCAAAACATCAATCTTTATGTCTACACATTACGCATCAAAATCATCAGGCAATTGATTATATGATTAATCATCTTCACATTATAATAATCAACCTCAATCAAAAACACAGGAGTATTATATAGAGACTAGGGTTTACAAGAATTCACAAGAATCAAGAATTGAAAACAATCAAACAATCAACAATTAATCACAACAATGATTAAACAATTACCTTGTGATGATCCTAGAGAAAGAGTAATCAAGAGTGATGATTTTCTTGTGCCAAATGATTTGGTGATGATGCTTGCTTAGAGGATTAGAGAGTTACAAGTACGTGCTTTGGATTTGTGTGCAAATGATTAGTGAAATGAGGTTAGGGTTAAGTATCTAGGATTTCACTAATTTCACTCTACCTCCCTAAGTATTATATTTTACACATGCACACCATCTCATAACTATTTCATAGTTCCATCACCAAGTTTACACATTTGACAAGTTTCACAAATAACAAACAACTATGCACAATCAAACAATCAAAACGTATATAATTTCATGGCAACCAAATGTGCAAATAAACGACTAGTCAATACATGATCGTGCAATAAATACGAAATCGAATCTTGGAAATTCGAGTTGTCACATTATCCCCAACTTGAAAGAAATTTCGTCCCGAAATTTGGTACGCACTCACTGAGGAAGCTAGGTAGGTTATATCGTTCACTGGTTTTCCTGGGGTGTCACATCATCCCCCCGTTGATTTGGAATTTCGTCCCGAAATTCAGTAGTAGTAGCTTCAGCCTCAGTAGTGGTTGCATTGGTTTCGAATAACTGGGGTACTTTTCTGTCATCTGGTCTTTGCGTTCCCAGGTGTACTCTGGGCCACGTCGGGAGTTCCAACGAACTCGAACAAGAGGGATTCTCTTGTGTTTGAGGACCTTACATCCCGGTCCGTGATTTCAACTGGCTCCTTGACGAACTGCAACCGCTCGTCGATAGTGAGTTCCTTAAAAGGAACTGTGAGGGTCTCATCTGACAGACACTTCTTCAGATTCGACACGTGGAATACGTTGTGAACTGCACCGAGTTCAGCTGGTAGGTTTAGTCTGTAGGCTACTGGGCCTATTCTTTCAGTGATTTCGAACGGTCCAACATACCGTGGATTGAGTTTGCCTCGTTTACCAAATCGAACCACACCCTTCCAGGGTGAGACTTTTAACAAAACCCGGTCCCCGACCTGAATTCCAATGGCTTCCTACGCTTACCTGCGTAGCGTTTCTGGCGATAGCGAGCTGCCGCCATGCGTTGCCGTATCTGCGCAATCTTTTCTGTGGCGTCCACTACAATCTCTGGACCCGTAATTTGACTATCCCCCACCTCTGCCCAACAGAGAGGTGACCGGCATTTACGTCCGTACAATGCCTCGAATGGAGCGGCTTGTATGCTGGTGTGATAACTGTTATTATACGAAAACTCCACCAAAGGGAGATGTTTTTCCCAGCCGTTGCCGAGATCAATAACACATGCCCGAAGCATGTCTTCAAGAGTTTGAATCGTTCGCTCAGACTGTCCATCCGTCTGAGGGTGATAAGCTGTGCTCATGTCTAACCTTGAGCCGAAAGATGTGTGCGTCGCTTGCCATAGTTCTGACGTGAATCGTGCATCCTGATCCGAAATGATAGAGGTTGGCACTCCGTGCCTCGAAACAACTTCTTTCAAGTAGATATCTGCTAAGGTAGAAAACTTATCCGTTCCTTTATTGCCAAGAAGTGAGCAGACTCGGTGAGTCGATCCACGATCATCCATATGGTATCATTCCCACGCTGGGATCTGGGTAGGCCTGTAACAAAATCCATGGAAATTTCTTCCCATTTCCACTGTGGTATCCTTGGTTGTTGAAGTAGGCCTGAGGGTTCCTGGTACTCTGTCTTGACTCTCGCACAAGTCAAACATTTGTAATGTGGGCCTTCATGCTAGGCCACCAATATGAAGACCGGACTGAATAGTAAGCTGTAGCGCTCGCACGCGCTTAGGTAGGGTGTCCTTTCGACTGAGGGCGTCGGCCACAACATTGGCCTTGCCTGGATAATACTTGATGGCGCATTCGTAGTCGTTCAGTAGTTCAACCCATCTCCGTTGACGCATGTTCAAATCCTTTTGCTTAAGAATATGCTCGAGACTCCTGTGATCGGTGTAAATCGTGCACCTGGTACCGTACAGGTAGTGTCGCCATATCTTAAGCGCGAAAACAACAGCTCCCAGCTCTATATCGTGCGTCGTGTAGTTCCGTTCATGAATCTGGAGTTGCCGCGAAGCGTAAGCAATAACTTTATCACGCTGCGTCAATACACAACCAAGCCCCTGTATCGATGCGTCACAATAGACCACGAAGTCATCTGTGCCCTCTGGCAATGAGAGAATAGGTGCGCTGCAAAGCCTATCCCTTAAGTACTGAAAAGCGGTCTCTTGGGAATCTCCCCAACGGTAGGTAACACCTTCCTGTGTCAGCATAGTAAACGGCTGTGCGATCTTCGAAAAGTCTTTAATGAATCGTCTGTAATACCCCGCCAAACCCAAGAATTGGCGTATTTCAGTTGGTGTACGCGGTGCTGGTTTGTTCCTAATCGAATCTATCTTGGATGGGTCGACATGGATCGCATCCCTGTTCACTACATGGCCTAAGGAGTGGACTTCACGAAGCCAGAAGTCGCATTTAGAAAACTTTGCGTACAATTGCTCTTTTCAAAGACGTTCCAAGATAAGACGTAAGTGCTGCTCGTGTTCCTCCCGACTCTTGGAGTAGATCAGAATGTCGTCGATGAAGACAATGACGAACTTGTCAAAATAGGGTTTGCACACCCTGTTCATAAGGTCCATAAATACGGCAGGTGCGCTCAATAATATCAAACCATCCATCGTACCAAACATAAAATATAATAGGTAAAATAATTCATAAAACCCAACACGATTAATGTTCAAACCAAACTTTGTTTGAGTAGCGAAAACATAATAATGAAAACCCAAAATAAGTTATAAGTTCAAATATCGTTCACTGCGTCTCCTCGTCCTAATACGAAAGCTTGACCTCTTGCCTCGTTGCCATTGTTGTTGTTGTTTCCCCTGTTGTTGTTGTTGTTCCCGTTGCCCTGGTTATTGTTGTTGTTCTGATTCTGGTTCAACTGAGGGCAATCGCGTTTGAAATGACCTTCTGCCCCACACTGGAAACATCCCCGGTTTCCACGCTGTGGTTGCTGCTGCTGGTTCTGGTTCTGTGGAGCTGGCGGTGGGAGTTGCTGGTTCTGATTTGCTGGCCGAGAGCTTCTACAATCCTTAGCCTCATGACCCATCTTGAGGCATCTTTGACATTGTTCCCTGCGACATCTTCCGCTGTGGTGTCTGTTGCACTTATTACACAGTGGGTGAATTCCCCGATATCCACCCTGTCCCTGACTGCCAGATGATTGCTGACTCGAATTCTGGTAGTCATTTGTCTTGCGTTGCTGAGACTGAACAGTAACCGATCCCTTGCTGGAATCTCCCTCCCATTTCCTCTTGTTGTCACTGGGAGTAGTAGAAGTAGTGACAGCAGTAGCAGTAGCAGTAGCCTTGACACGCTTTGGCAGTCTGTTCTGATCCACTGCCTGATCTGTAATACGGTGAGCGAGGCGCTGAATAGCCTGAATGTTGTCAAGATTGGCCGATGTCACATGGCTCTGGATCTCTGGCGCCAATCCCTTGAGATACATCTCAATGCGCTTGTACGGAGGGTCTACCATAGTTGGGCATAGCACGGCTAGCTCGTTTGACCGTTTAGTATACGCTTCGATCTCAGATCCAACCATTTTCAAATTGTACAGCTCGTCTTCCAACTTGTGAATATCTTCACGCGTGCAATATTCTCTTTTGATAAGTTCCTTGAAATCGTTCCAGGGTGTGGCGTTAGCAGCTGCCAACCCTAAGATCTGGACTTGGGCGTTCCACCAAGTCAGTGCGATTCCTTCCAAGGTGCCAGTGGCGTACTTGACCTTGCGAGCCTCAGGGCACTCGCACATTTCGAATACTGACTCTAGCTTTTCAAACCAATGGAGGAGTCCCACTGCCCCCTCGGTGCCACTGAAGGAATTTGGACGACAGTCCATGAAGTTCTTGAAAGTGCAGACAGGCTGCTGCGCGTGTTGACCTGCTTGAGCTGCTGCAACTGCCGCAGCAACTTGAGCTTGAACGAAAGCCTCTAGCTGGGCTTGTGTCATGCTAATTCTTCCAGACATGATCTTCATAGTAAAAGTAATGTAAATGAGAGTGGTTCGCGAGTAGGGCGATGACAGAAAAGTGTAAGCACGTAGGTGTTCTCAAGCAATAACAAGTAGTGAGCAAAGTAATGTAAGCATACTACGAGCAAAGTTCTATGCAGTTCTAGCAAGCAGGTAATAAACATGAACCTTATTACCTAGGATGTCGAGTCTTGCACGTGGAGCGAGGCGTCGTTGTGGATCGTTGAGAGCACTGTTCTGGTTATAGTCTGGTTTTAATAAAAACGTTTTCCCATATTAAAACCAAGTTCTCTATAACCAATGGCTCTGATACCAATCTGTCACACCCCCAAAATCCACCTGCGGAGTATCACCGCTTGGGAGCGTGACTGACCAGGATCAAGCCACCAACCATATCGAACATGTAGTTAATGTCAAGTATGATAAATGTAAACCAATTATTCAATACGATTGATGTTCCAACAAAACATAATTTAAGTAGCGGAAGCGTAATAATCATATCCAATGTATGTAAATAGTTCAAGTGTTGTAGATATAACATAACATCCACGATCCAATCTCCACAACGACCTGCTCCTCCCTGTGCAAGCTCCATATGTACCTAATGTCCTGCAAGGCATGTAACAGAGGATCAACAACTAGTTGAGCGAGTTCACAGTTAACAGTTCAGTAATATTATAGTGTGAGTAGTAGTATGTTCGTTCGTTATGCCGTGTATCATATTAATTTCCATCGCGGCCTCCCAGGCAGGTATGCGAAGATATTAGGGGGATGTTCGTCCCGTGTATTCTAGACTAGGTTTATTTGTATCGCGGCCTACCAGGCAGGTGTGCGAAGATTAGTAGATTACAGTTCGCGGCCTTCCAAAGGCAGGTGTGCGAAGTCAGTCATAATATCGCGGCCAACCCTTGGCAGGTGTGCGAAGATCAGTTCAATAAGTGTTACTAGTCTAGTCGTAGTTCTATCGTTAGGTTCTATCAACTGAGTACGTACAATAAAGTAATCCAATCCCATTCCCACCCTGGGAACCCCATGCCTTGGCTGTGTGAACTCACCTTGGTTTGCTCGGTATGCTAAGTATGTGCTCGCAAGTAAATCAATCACGTCCTATTGTACGCACGTAAATAAAATCAGTTTATGTTTGCAAGAACTCGCATAAATTCTAGTGTCACATATCAGTTTATGTTTGCAAGAACTCGCATAAATTCTAGTGTCACATGGTGCTTGGCAGTTAATATCATGTACCACGCACACAGTTATTCAAGTCCATATAGTTCACAGTCTGATCAATCCAAACCTAGTATGGTTTCAATGCCAGTCAGTTACTTACACACATAATTCACATATTCCTAATATGCAGGTAACATACATATACCATCATACAAATCGTAACAGTTGATCATACCATGAAATCGGTACATACATTATGACATTACATAGTTGACATTACTTGTAAAATCCCACATCTCAACAGCGGCCCAAATGATACTACGATGACCTGGGCCACCGCGTTTACAACTCCGTTCCACTAAAGTACAGCCCAAGACTTAGAACAAAACCCAAACTCCATTATACTCATGTCCGTATGAATTAAATATACTTGTAATGTTTTGCCAGCACTAGTGCATATCTAATAATCATATAAGCCCACAACCTATCATAATAACCGACCCACATGACTCACATGATTATATCATCATCCCAATGAAGAAAACCATCAAATCGATTCCTGTTACTTATTAATTTAAACCGAAGCTCAGATCTTTATTACTTAACACAAGAAACTCGGACTTACTAATAGTATATATATAAGAAACTCGGACCTGTTATATGTATAAGGGTCGGACACTTGGCTTTGCATTCAGAAACTCGGACCTCAAGGGCATGATGGAAGTTCGGACTACCACCCCCCCTTGATCCTCGGACATCATGCACCCCACTAACTCGGACCAATTTAAGTGAGGGGGGTTTCCCTTCATAAACTCGGACATGATGATCTTACATAAACTCAGACCTTGCACAAGTTAATAAAGTTCGGTCCATCATGCTTGTATTAAACTCGGACAAGGTGACCCTCACCTTAAACTCGGACATGGTGATTATCACCTTAAACTCGGACCCTATGTGATTTTAATAACTCGGACCATATGCAATTTTAATAAACTCGGACCCTATGTGGTTTTGATAAACTCGGTCCATTTACATCTATGATACTCGGACCATTATTAATTCATTAAACTCGGTCCTTATTCAATCAACAAACTCGGTCCTTATTCAATCAACAAACTCAGACTATCTTATTCCATACTCGGATTAACATATCAATTTATTAAACTCAGACAATAAGCATTCATATAACAAATTCGGACTAAATGCTGTGAATAAACTCAGACATGTGTGTTATCAAACTCGGACATTAACAATATCACTAAACTCAGACAGTTTCATACGTGAACTTCAATTTGCACAGAATCAAACGTCAGTTACATCTTTCATTCATACGATCAAAAACCCTAGGTTCATACGTTTGCATTAAGCCGATCAAAACATCAATCTTTATGTCTACACATTACGCATCAAAATCATCAGGCAATTGATTATATGATTAATCATCTTCACATTATAATAATCAACCTCAATCAAAAACACAGGAGTATTATATAGAGACTAGGGTTTACAAGAATTCACAAGAATCAAGAATTGAAAACAATCAAACAATCAACAATTAATCACAACAATGATTAAACAATTACCTTGTGATGATCCTAGAGAAAGAGTAATCAAGAGTGATGATTTTCTTGTGCCAAATGATTTGGTGATGATGCTTGCTTAGAGGATTAGAGAGTTACAAGTACGTGCTTTGGATTTGTGTGCAAATGATTAGTGAAATGAGGTTAGGGTTAAGTATCTAGGATTTCACTAATTTCACTCTACCTCCCTAAGTATTATATTTTACACATGCACACCATCTCATAACTATTTCATAGTTCCATCACCAAGTTTACACATTTGACAAGTTTCACAAATAACAAACAACTATGCACAATCAAACAATCAAAACGTATATAATTTCATGGCAACCAAATGTGCAAATAAACGACTAGTCAATACATGATCGTGCAATAAATACGAAATCGAATCTTGGAAATTCGAGTTGTCACACTGATCCTGAAGTCCTGCTGAGGATCACTGTCTGCCAAAGAAACAAGGATCACTGGTTAGGATCACGTGTAAGGATCACTTATAATAAAAATCCAGCCCTAACAATTGCCCCCAAAATATAAGGAGTTTATTGTAAATTGACGAGTTATATTTTGTTTCGATCTTATCTCCAACGGGCGACTCCGGATAACTAGCCGTTACACATGGACTAGCCGTTGCGATCATTACGTCACAGATGTGACAATCCCTGCAGATTATGATTATAAATAGGAGATAGGGTGAGGATCAGTTTGTATTTAAATTCAAGATACACTCCCTTTATATTCTGCACCGAAGATTGATCAGGTATCCCTCTCTTTCTCTCTTTTTTCTCTTTGCTCTGTTTTCTGCTCCTACTCTGTTTCCGTCCCGTCACAAATATGTTGCTCCGGAATTCTCCACACAAGGATTCCAAGAAGGATAGTCCCTTAAAAAGCCAGGGGATTATCAAGGATTCTCCTACGGAGAGGTGCTGCTTTACTGATGTTCACATAGACAAAATTCGTCATTGCTTTCCGGCGAATGCTGTTTTCAAGTCCTTCACACCTACCGCTCTGAGTGACTCTGTTTCGAATACCTGGGTGGCTTTTCCTGCTACTCCATTCACCATAGGATATTCATATCCTTTTCCATCGTTCACCCAATCTTTCTTTTCCTTAACCGGCATCTCATATATCCAAGCTATGCCGATGATCTGGAGGGTTCTGTATATCTTTGAGAGGATCATCGAGCAGGAAGGGATTGATCTGGGGATGGCGGAGTTAGCTGAGTTTTACGATCTCACCACCTTTGGTTCTCACCGGTATTTGTTGAAACGGAAAGCCGGGGAGGATCATCCTGTCTTCAAGGTCACTAAGAACGATACAAACTGGAAGCGTCGCTTTTTCTTTGTTAGGAGGGATTCCATCCCGGATGGGAAGGATCTGCCCAAGGAATGGGCCACTCATGGTAGGATAGAGGATCCTGGAAGGATCACTATCAGCCCTGTCTCATATAATGAGGATCACTAATATCTCTTTCTATCTCTTGTGCAGCTATATCCATTGCTCATCTGAAATTAAGCCCTGCTGCAAAAGAGAGAGTCCTAGCTTTTAAAAAGCTTAATCCTGAAGTCAGAAGTTTCCAAGTCACCGTCCAAGATTCTCAAGAAGTATCCTCTGCATCTGCCACTATGTCAAGTAAGTATCCTTATAGAAAATAAATTATATGTAGGATTGTTTGATTAATAAAGCAACTTATCTTGTTTTTGATTGTGTAGGTGCTGGAAAGTCTGCCAGGTCTGTCAAATCTGCTTCTAAATTTGGGATAGATGATCTCACCAACGTCAAGTCTTCGAGGAAGAAGGCTCCTGCTGCCAGTCCTTCAGTTTCAGCCCCCAAGGCACCTATCCGGGGCAAGGGAAAAAAGAGGAAAACCTCTGAAGATCTCCAAGGATTTCCCCTCCTCCGTCAGCAATTCCTTGACTACGTGAATGAGGTAAGGATCACTGCCCCTGTTGGTTATCCGTTTCGAATATCCTGTTTGTGTATCCTGTTGCTTTGAGGATCATCTGGTTCTGAACTTACCTTACTTCCCTCTTTGCAGAAACTTGCCGAGATCGAGACCTATCTTGGCCATGTTGAGGATCAAGAGAGCCAGATTGCCGACCTTCAACAAATGGGCGTGCTTAAGGATCTCAAGATAGCAGATCTTGAGAAGGAACTCCGGGCCACGAAGGATGAGGCTGCTCAGAGGTTGATCGACATGGATAACGAGAAGCAGGAGATCACCCAAGATGCCAAGGTCTCCGCGACAATTGCTATGTACAAGATACAACTTCAGATGGCTGAGGAGGCTCAGGATCCTACCTTTGACAAAAGCTCGTGGGACGTTGAAGGTTGGAAGGCAAGGCTGGCGGACCTGGAAGACGAGGATGAGGCTGAGGAGATCCCCATGCTGGAAGGTGGTGATGCTGAGAAGGATCAAGGTGGAGATGCTGGTGGTGATGGAGCAGCAAAGGTGTGAGCTGCTGGATTGGGCGATGATGGATATTTCGAGACTAGGCCGGAGCCCAATTTTTTTTAGGATTGGTAGTGGTTTTTTGTGGTTGTTGATGGTTTGTGAACAATTTATGGTCTGTAATCTTTGAACAATAGTTTTTAGGGTAAAGGATCCTGGATCCTTCGAACAATAGGTAGGATTGCAAAAGGTGGAGGGATCCTCTGTTTGGGGGATGAAGCCTTTGTGATCCTGCCGCTTTTAATTTCCTGTACCTGCTAAGACCGCATAGACAATGGACACCCTTTGCCAACCCATGTGGACGGGCCACGTTTTGCTGGTAGAAACGTGGGTTGGCAATTTTGACAACTTTTTGCAAGGGTTAAAGATCCTTTTGCTAATAATATAACCTTAATCTTTCTGGCTTATCCTGTGTTGTTATCCTTTGTTTATCTTTTTGGTTTCCAATTGTTTTAGAAACATATTTGTAATAATAATTAAGCAAACCATGTTCAAGAGATATAGGATATGATCCTGGATCAAATATCCTATAATCGAAAATTTTCAAGGAAGTTTATTTTAAAGATCATAGGTTCAGTTGTCAAGGTCCAAAGGTTATTCAAATGAATAATGAAATTAAAAAATAGTTAAGGATCATACCTGAGGACCCAAGTTAGGATCCTAACCTTTAATCGGGACAACCATAAGTAAAACTTTGATGGATGATAAGGATTAGGGATCCTTATTTGTTTAACTTCGAGAACCTGAAAAATGGAACATATCTTGGGACTAAGCCAATGTAAAAGATAAATTAGTAGCTGGGGACATGCCCAAAGGATAACTGAGGATGATCCCGGAGGATCACTGGGGACAAGCCCAAAGGATAACTGAGAATGATCCTGGAGGATCACTGGGGACAAGCCCAAAGGATAACTGGGGACAAGCCCAAAGGATCGTATGTAAACTGGAGTATGGCCCTTTCTGGCGACTATCCAAACTTAGTGACATGAAAATGTCAAAACCTTAGCTAGCGTGAAAACGTTAGAAACCTTAGGAACGGATGTATGGTACGTCTACCATTATACGTAGGATCCTAAATATAGCCAGTACGATGAGGTTGTCAGCCCCGGAAGTGGGTACTGGTCCCAAAGACGTGAACTATATCAGGATCATCGTGCGCTGCTGGCGGAAACTGGGGATAATCCCAAGGATAACTGGGGTTGGACCCAAGGATCTGCGGTGCTTTTGAAGATCTTTGACGATATGCTGAAGATACCTGAGCTATCATAACTCAAATGTTTCGTGAGTAGAGGATGAAGGATACATGATCCTTATCCTTAGGTAAAAAGTAAGAAAATGCAATAGTTTCTAGGATAAGCATATTACCAGAGTAAGGATCACTGATATCACCGGGATCCTTCAATGTAAGGATCACATGCATGAAGGATCATGTTCACATGAAATATTTCTTTAAGTGAACAGCATTCCAGGCTCTTGGCAATAAGTTTCCTTCCATGGTTAGCAACCTGTATGCCCCCTTTCCTGCTTCAGCCTCAATCAAGTAAGGACCTTCCCATTTTGGTGCTAACTTCCCATCAGTAGGATTGATAGTATTTTGAAATGCTTTTCTCAACACCATATCTCCGACTTGGAATTTCCTTAATCTGACATTTTTGTTGTAGGCACCAGCCATTCTTTGTTGGTAACTTGCCATCCTTATCCTAGCTAGATCCCTGATTTCTTCAATAGTGTCCAAATCCTGAGCTAGAATTGTAGCATTTTCTTCAGGATCACGAGCACTTGTTCTAGCAGTTGGGATCACCATTTCTGTTGGGATCACTGCCTCTGCCCCAAATACTAAAGAGAAAGGTGTTTGACCAGTGGCATTCTTGGGAGTTGTCCTATCAGCCCATAGCACATAAGGTAACTCCTCTGCCCATTTCCCCTTCTTGGATCCTAGCTTCTTCTTCAGATTGTTGATGATGATCTTGTTGGATGATTCTGCTTGACCATTGGCTTGTGGATGTACTGGTGTTGATGTTATCATCTTGATTCCCCAACTGTCACAAAAGTTAGTGGTTCTGCTTCCAATGAATTGGGAGCCATTATCACATACAATTTCAGAGGGAATGCCAAATCTAGTTATAATATTTCTTTTGATGAAGGATATGACTTCCTTTTCTCTGACTTGGGCGAAGGCTTCAGCTTCTATCCATTTAGAAAAATAGTCAGTCATGGCAAGCATAAATACTTTTCCACCAGGTGCTTTAGGAAGCTTGCCAACTATATCCATTCCCCATCTCATGAATGGCCAAGAGGATGGTATGGGGTGTAGCAATTCAGCTGGTTGATGAAGGATATTGCTGTGTCTTTGACAAGGATCACATTTCCTAGCATATTCTACAGCATCCCTTTTCATGGTTGGCCAGTAGTATCCTGTTCTAAGGATCCTTGAGAATAATGCCCTGCCCCCAGTGTGGTTTCCACAATCTCCTTCATGGAAGTCTCTCAACACTTCTTCAATTTCAGGATCCTCAATACATCTTAAGTATGGTCCTGCAAGGGATCGTTTATATAGCACATTATTTAAGATTGTAAATTGAGATACCTTGATCCTGAAAGCTCTAGGATTTTCTCCCATTGGAATCTCTCCGTCTTGCAAGTACTTCATGATTGGTGAGACCCATGATCCCGCATAAGATTGAGCTTCTTCACTAGGGATTACTGCAGTATCCTCTTCTATTTCCATGGCCACTTGACTTTCAATAGCAGGAGCCAGGATATGGATGATAGGGATACTTATGTCTTCTGGAATTTTTAAGGATGATCCTAAGTTGGCCAATGCATCAGCTTCCGTGTTATCCTCCCTTGGTACCTGTGTTAAGCTGAAAGAAACAAAAGAGAGTGCCAATTCTTTGACTATCTCTAAATATTTGGTTAGTTTTTTACCTTTAACAGCATAGGATCCGTTAAAGTGATTGGTGATCAATAATGAGTCTACATATACTTTAAGATATTTTACCCCCATATCCTTAGCAATTTGCAAGCCAGCAATCAAGGCTTCATACTCAGCCTCATTGTTAGTTGCTTGGAACTCACAGGCTATGGAGTGGGGTATTATGTCCCCCTGTGGCGATTTTAGTAGGATCCCGAGCCCTGTGCCCTTGACGTTTGAGGATCCGTCAGTGTGTAATATCCAAGGATCCTTGGTTTCATCCAGCTGCTGGACCTCCAATTCTGCTTCTTTTTGTAGATCACTACTGAAATCAGCCACAAAGTCGGCTAAGGCTTGTGATTTAATGGCTGTTCTTGGTTCATATCTTATATCATGGGCACTAAGCTTCACTGCCCACTTAGCCATTCTCCCTGACATCTCCGGTTTCCTGAGGACATTCTTAATTGGAAAATTAGTTTTAACAACAATAGTATGGGTTTCAAAATAATGCCTTAACTTAGTGGATGCCATGATTAATGCAAGAATAAGTTTTTCGAGGTGTGAGTACCTGGATTCGGCATCAAGTAGACTTTTACTTACATAGTAGATAGGATATTGTGTACCTTCATGATCCTTGACAAGGACAGCACTTACAGCGGTTGAGGATACCGCCAGGTATAAGGATAACACATCTCTTTTTTCCGGTTTTGCTAATGCTGGTGCTGAGGACATATATTCTTTAAGGGCTTGTAAAGCGTTCTCATGCTTCTCAGTCCATTCAAACTTCTTATTCTTCCTTAGGATATCGTAGAATTCTTTACATTTTTCTGAGGATTTCGATATGAACCTGTTCAAAGCTGCTATCCTGCCTGTCAGTCTTTGAACATCCTTGGCATTGGCAGGAGATTTGATATTTACTAATGCTTTGATTTGTTCCGGGCTTGCTTCAATGCCCCTCTGGGTTACCATGTATCCTAAGAACTTTCCTGCCTTAACACCAAAATGGCATTTCAAAGGATTAAGTTTCATGTTGTAACTATCAAGGATATCGAATGCTTCTTCCAAATCCCTTAGGTGATCCTCAGCTTTCTTTGACTTGACCACCATGTCATCTATGTACACCTCCATAGTTTTTCCAATTTGATCTTTGAACATCATATTCACCAGTCTTTGATATGTTGCACCTGCATTTCTTAGTCCAAAAGGCATGGCAATATAACAATATAAACCGGTTGGGGTCATAAAGGCTGTATCCTCTTGGTCAGATGGTTCCATCTGAATTTGTTGGAATCCAGATGATGCATCCATAAAGGTCAACAGTTCATGCCCCGCCGTTGCATCCACCATGGAGTCAATGTGGGATAATGGGAAAGGATCCTTGGGACATGCCTTATTCAAATCAGTGAAATCGACACATACCCTCCACTTTCCATTTTTCTTTTGGACAACAACCACATTGGCTAACCATTTTGGATATTTTACCTCTCTGATCATACCTGCTCGAAGTAGTCTCTCTACTTCTTCTTGGATAATGGCATTCCTTTCTGGTGCAAACTTCCTCCTTTTTTGATGGATTGGTTTGATAGACCTGTCAATGCCGAGTTTGTGAGTAATAATATCCTTAGATATACCTGTCATGTCTTCATGTTTCCAAGCAAAGGTGGATTTTCTTCTTTTGAGGAAGGATATTAAGTCTTCTTTCATCTTGCCAAGGATCCCCGATCCGATATAGATTTTTGATTCAGGATCATTAGGATCCAAAAGGATTTCGTCCATATCTTGTTCCCTTGCCTCCAAGACATCCCTCGGAGGATACTGTAATTGCTATTGCTCTCTTGGCTTCGAGGTTGGCTTCATGGATGAGGTATAACAATCCTTAGCCTCCTGTTGATCACTGTCGATCTTGATTATCCCCCATGGGCTAGGGAGCTTCACACATTGATGGTAGGTAGATGGGACTGCTTTCATATCGTGTATCCAAGGCCTGCCAAGGATAACGTTGCAACAAGATAAACAGTCAATAACACAAAATTTCTGATAATTATGTAATCCTTCCACGTAGATTGGGAGTTTGATGTCCCCCAGAGTTTTCTTCGTTTCTCCACTGAATCCTACAAGCACGGAGGATCTTGGTGTGATGTCTGATTCTGGGATACCCATTTTCTTCAGAACATCAAGCTGGATAATGTTCACTGAGCTTCCTCCATCGATAAGGATCCTGCGGACAAAATGGTTAGAGATAAAGAGAGTAATAACTAAACTATCATGATGAGGATCCTGAATGTTAATGCAATCATCCTCATCAAATGTTATCGTCTTCCCTTCTGAAATACTTGATGTTCTAATAGGCCTCTCTCCATTATCCATTTTTGATTCTTTTGCATGTCTTTTGGCCGCCGAGAAGGATGTACCACAGATGTCTGATCCTCCGGATATAAAGTTGATCACTTGTGCATTTGCCGGGGGTGCTGGAGCTTTTACGGGGATCCTCTCAGGATCCTGGGTCCTTGGCTTTTTTCTCCCCAGCAATTCTTTTAGATGCCCCTTGCTTAGCAGGTATCCAATTTCTTTTCTTAAGGCTATGCAATCTTCAGTTAGATGCCCGAAATCCTCATGGTATGCACACCATTTTGACTTGTCTTTCGTCCCGGATGGTTTATCATTCTTCCTGGGCCATCTAGCTTTTTCACCTAGATTCTGTATTGCAAGGATCAGTTCATGATTATCAACGGAAAAACAATATTCTGAGATTGGAGGATAATCTTCATCATCCTCTTCTTGGTCAACAGCATGCACATTCTTGTGCTCATTTCTATGGTAGGATTTGAATTTGTTGTTCTTGAAGGAGGATCCTTGCTTCTCCTGTTTTGAGGATCCTACTTGTCTCTCCTGGATCCTCTTGTCATCCTCTAGCTGGATGAACCTGAGTGCTCGAGTTCTTACTTCATCTAGATTCCTGCACGGTGTCATAACAAGATCATCATAGAATAATGAATCCTTAAGCAGTCCCATTTTGAAGGCTTCAACAGCCGTAGCCATATCCAAGTTGGGAATGTCCAAGGATTCTTTACTAAATTTAGTTATATAATCCCTTAATGATTCATTATGATTTTGAGTTATCCTGTACAAATCACTAGTTAATTTTTCAAATTTTCTGCTACAAGAGAATTGGTTATTGAATAAATTAACTAAATTAGCAAATGAAGTAATAGAGTAGGGGGGAAGACTTAGCAGCCACTTAAGAGCTGATCCAGTAAGAGTGGATCCAAATCCTTTACATAGGCATGCTTCCTTCAACTTTTCTGGGATAGGATTGATCTCCATCCTTTCCCTGTATTGTGCTATATGCTCCTCTGGATCCGTTGTGCCATCATACAGCTTCATGGTAGGGATATGGAACCTTTTGGGTACCTCTGCATCACAAATTGGTGGTGCAAAGCGAGATACCTTGTGGCTTCCATCTGCAATCTCTGGGATAGGCTTGACTACCCCTGGAACACTTGAGATCATATCTTTTAGCTTCTGCAATTCCCTGGCCATAGCATGATTGGTACCTGTATCCTGCATGAATCCATGGTTAGTGGTAGGATAATTATTTAAAGTGTTACCTCCCATTGGGTTCAAGTTAGGGAACCCATATTGCTGGGATTCTGGAACAACGGAGGGACCAGTGGAAGCAATGGTCTGCATTGGAATGAAGTCCCCTTGATGGACATCTAGACTTCCTGTTTGCAAACTTTTCAGGGATCCTGGTATCTGGAAGGATCCTGGTGTCTGGGATGATCCTGGAACGAAGGAGGATCCTTGAACCTGGGATGATCCTGGAACAAAGGAGGATCCTTGGCCCTGGAATGATCCTGGAACAAAGTAGGATCCTTGAAACTGCTGTGCCCCCGGATAGGCTCCTGAATTCATGAAGGATCCCATGTACTGAGGATAGGATCCTACTGGCTGAAAATGTGAGCCTGATGTCTGAGTCATTGCTGCCGACTTGAGATGTGATCCTCTTGACTCCCCTATGATTTGCACGTCCGGGATCCCTGATGGCTGGGAAGTGATCATTGGAGTATCGAAGCTCAAGGATTTGGGCATCAGTGGGGAATGATCCTCTGCCGCTTTCTTTTGTCTTTTGAGGTCTCCAATTTCCCTGAGGATCCTGTCATTAGTCTCATCCTGCCGTTGCATACGATCCTTCATCTGCAAAATTAAAGCAAACACATCACTAGTACTGGGAATAGAAGAATTCATAGCAGAAGAAGATAGAGGTTTAGAGAAAGTGGGAGTTGATTTCTTCTCAGTATTTTTCTGAGATCCTGCCGGTGGAGGAGCAAAGTGGTCTGTGATGAGGTGACTGCAGACATCGCCGTGGACGTGTTCTTCAATGATGAAGCCATGTAATTCTTTGAAATGATTTCGAACAAAAGATTTTCTTATGAATGAAGCACCAATTGCCCCACGGTGGGCGCCAAACTGTTTTGGTCAAAAATCACACAAGGATAATGTAACCAAACTTTAAGTAAACGGGGTATGATGCTTGGTTAATTATGAAAGTAAAGGATCACTTCTGTGATAGAAGATGCAAAGACACAATGATTTATACGAGGAAAAAGCCCTTGATCAATGTATGATCTCCGGCATAAAAAACCTCGGGTGATGGCAACTACCGATCACCAACTTCAATATCAGAAAAATATAGTTACAACTTCGGATGATAATGAGCTGAGTACAAGGATCACTATTGTTTCGAGTGTCTAAGTGTGTGAGAGTTGCGTTGTATGTCGTGTCCTCTCTTCCAAATGATGGAGAGTGGTATTTATACAAGTGTAGGTGACCTATTTTAGGTAAAAGGACTAATTTTCAGCTCATTACCCCTTTAGAAATAAAAGACAATCTAGCCTAAATTGCCGCCCATAAATCAAGCCATGTTTCCATATCCTGTGCAACGTCTATCTCCGATTAAGCTCTTGCCATAATTGTGAAGACGCGTCCCTTGATCATGATGCTTAGAGCGTATCCTGCTAGATATTCCTGCAAAAATAACATTGCATTAAGCGAAGATGATCGTTAGTATGAGGATCCTATAATGTCCCATGATCCTGATCCTGAAGTCCTGCTGAGGATCACTGTCTGCCAAAGAAACAAGGATCACTGGTTAGGATCACGTGTAAGGATCACTTATAATAAAAATCCAGCCCTAACAGTAGGGATATGGAATCTTTTGGGTATCTCAGCATCACAAATTGGTGGTGCAAAACGAGATACCTTATGGCTTCCATCTGCAATTTCCGGGATAGGTTTGACTACCCCTGGAACACTTGATATCATATCTTTTAGTTTCTACAGTTCTCTGGCCATAGCATGGTTGATACCTGTATCCTGCATGAATCCATGGTTAGTGGTATGAGAATTATTAAAAGTGTTACCTCCCATCGGGTTCAAGTTAGGAACATTGGATGTGAATCCATATTGCTGGGATTCTGGGATGATGGAGGGACCAGTGGAAGCAATGGTCTGGATCGGAATAAAATCTCCTTGATGGACATCTGGACTTCCTGTTTGCAAATTCTTCAAGGATCCTGGTATCTGAAGGGATCCCTGAACATGGGATGATCCTGGAACGAAGGAGGATCCTTGAACCTGGGATAATCCTGGAACGAAGGAGGATCCTTGAACCTGGGATAATCCTGGAACGAAGGAGGATCCTGAGTTCATGAAGGATCGCATATGCTGAGTATAGGATCCCGCCGGTTGGAAATATGATCCTGATGCCTGAGTCACTGCTGCTGGGCCGAAATGCACTCCTCTTAATCCACCCATATGTTGAATGTCTGGGGCCTCTGATGGCTGAGAAGTAATCACCGGAGTATCAAAATTCAAAGATTTGGGCATTAGTGGGGAATGGTCCTCTGCCGTTTTCTTTTGCCTTTTGAGATCTCCGATTTCCTTGAGGATCCTGTCATTAGTTTCATCCTGCTGCTGCATACGATCCCTCATCTGCAAAATCAAAGTAAATATATCACTAGTACTGGGAGCAGAAGAAGTTAGAGCAGAAGATGAAGGTTTAGAGAAGATTGGAGTTGGTCTCCTCTCAGCATTTTTCTGAGATCCAGCTGGTGGTGGAGGCAAAGGTGGAATTGTGACAACTCGAACTTTAGACTTGCTTGGATGTAACGTTATGTGTGCTTATATGACACTTTGAGTTAACGAATGTTATGATGTTACGTACTATGTGAACTTAATTATATAATTATGTGAGTACGTGTGTTATTATGTGCATTGTGTGTTATATGTTTACATGTTAATCGAGCCAAACCCAAACCGCACACTATAACCGGTCACACAAGCCTTTTGGGCCACACCTTGTATACGGATCCATTAGGCAGCCGAGTGGGCTCGGCCCACTCCCCACTCGCAAACACAAAACCTTTTGGTAAGGGTTGATTCTCATTGTTGTTACAAATCACACACACACACAACCCTAGACCTTCTCTCTCTTTCGGCTTGCCTAGAACCCGACGGCGAACAACTCAGAAGATCGGAGATCTTGCTTTTCCATTCGGCTCACTTTTCTTGTGTTTGATCCTATCTTCCGGTTAGTATGTTATCCATTGATGTGTGTTGTATATGCTCGGTATGTTGATGATGATTTGGTATGATGTTATGAATCTATATTTAGGTTAAACCGACTAGGGTGCATGCTAGTACGACACAACAGAATCTATATATTTACTTTCGGTGATATATGTTGATATGCTAGAACAGAACCGGATCATATGTTGCTGATTAGTCGATGTTCTTAGTGTTAAATCGGTTGTATTGCATGTGCTTGTAACCGGCTGTGATGTTTTAGATTGCATGCTAGCCTATAAGTTAGTTATTTACATGTTTGATTATTAGAAATTGGCTGTTCTTGATGTTGATTACACGAGTTGATCATATGAATAGGTTATGAAATTGATAAATGTTGGTAATTGATCTGATAATTGCCATGATTGATCTGTTATTGAAACTGCCAAATCTGTTTGCTGGAATTACGGGATTTTGTTAAATGAAATAAGGAAACTATTATAATCCGTTACATGATCGGTTGCGACACACTGTTGCGAGTCGAAACCCATAGTCTCGACTCGAGACCACAAGCAGCATAACCCGAAACCATGGTTGCGAGTCCCGTTGCGACTCGTAACTAGACCATGATGAGCCGAAACCATAGTTGCGACTCGTAATCCTCAGTTGCGACTCGAGATCGCCCGTTGCGACTCGAGACCAGTTTTACACGCATATTGTCTTTGGGCCTACACTGTCACGGGTCCAATCGATTGGGCCACGTGATTGGACTTATGTACTGGACTGCTATTTGGACTGTTTTCACAATTGATGTTTGGGCTGCTATGATTACTTGGGCCGGTTAATATTGAGCCTACCTGTTTAAACCGTACGAGTTGTATTGCTTGACTGTCAAAGATTACCATGATATATTCGTGTTAGAAACGTGTTAGCTTATGCGATACATTTGTGTTTTACCTAAGTCAAAACCTGACTTGTATAATAACCATGATAGGACGTGGTTGACCATTTACTTGCTACCTGTACTCTTTGTGTATCTGCCGAGCAAACCAAGGTGAGTTCACACAGCCAAGGCATGGGATTCCCGGGTTGGGAATTGGGTTGGATATGTTGATATTGAAAGAGTTACTCGTACTTACGCATTCACTAGACTATAGACCATCGTCCTCAGGATAGTCAGGACACGTTACGTAAAGCCTACGTAACCCAGTATTTGCCATTTGTCTCCCGGGTCGGGAGGACACGTTACGTAAAGCCTACGTAACCCAATACCTTCTACTGTCTTCCGGGTCGGAAGGACACGCTGCGTAAAGCCTACGTAGCCCCCACGCGTACCACTGTCCTCGGGGAAGGGCACGTCACGTAAAGCCTACGTGACCCAGTACGTATTCCTGTTCTCGGTAAAGAAGAACACATGGTTGGAAGTTAGTCTAGTAAGTACCACTAATGAGAAGCCCTCATTAGTAAGGATAAACGTGGGAAGCCCCCACCGGTAATATAAACACAAGGTTTGGGAAGCCCCCACCTTTAGTACACACTAGTATGGGAAGCCCCCACTAGTTAAACTTACGCACTATGTTATGAACTTACTTTCTGTGAACTCACTCAACTAGTTTGTTGATTATTTGCTGCATGCCTTGCAGGACCTTAGGTACATTATGGAGCTTGCACAGGGAGGAGCAGGTCGTTGTGGGATTCGGATCATGAACGTTAATTGAACTTATAACTATTTTGAGTTTACATTGCTATGCTTCCGCTACTTAAACAATGTTTGATTTTGGAACATCAATCATGTCGTGATGAATTACATTAATTACTTCCATTACGATTAAATGCTATGTTTGATATGATTGATGGTTTGATCCTGGTCAGTCACGCCTCCAAGCGGTAGTACTCCGCATGTGGAATTTTGGGGGTGTGACAGATTGGTATCAGAGCCATTGGTTATAGAGAACTTGGTTTTAATATGGGAAAACGTTTTTATTAAAACCGGACTATAACCAGTACAGTGCTCTCAACGATCCACAACGACGCTTCGCTCCACGTGCAAGACTCGACATCCTAGGTGATAAGGTTTATGTTTATTGCCTGTTTGCTAGAATTGCTTAGAACTTTGCTCGCATTACGTTTAGATACACATGATACTATAGCATGAGAATCCCTACGTGCTTACACTTTTCTGTCATCGCCCTATTCGCGAACCATTCTTACCTATGCTATGTGTTACAATGAAGATCATGTCTGGAAGAATTAACATGACACAAGCCCAGCTAGAGGCTCTCGTTCAAGCTCAAGTTGCTGCGGCACTTGCAGCTGCTCAAGCAGGTAGTATATCCTGTAGTCATAACTTACGCTAGGATCTTTTGATCCTACACTCCTAAACTAGCCCTTGTATTTAAACTTTGCCCTATTCGTACACAATAGGTCAACCAGCGCAGCAAGTGTGCACCTTTAAGAACTTCATGGACTGTCGTCCAAGTACATTTAGCGGCACAGAGGGGGCAGTGGGACTCCTCCATTGGTTTGAAAAGCTAGAGTCAGTATTCGAAATGTGCGAGTGCCCTGAGGCTCGCAAGGTCAAGTTTGCCACCGGCACCTTGGAGGGAATAGCACTGACTTGGTGGAACGCCCAAGTTCAGATCTTAGGGTTGGCAGCTGCTAACGCCACCCCATGGAACGATTTTAAGGAACTCATCAAGAGGGAGTATTGTACACGTGAGGATATCCACAAGTTGGAAGACGAGCTGTATAATCTGAAAATGGTTGGGTCAGAGATCGAAGCGTATACTAAACGGTCGAATGAGCTGGCCGTGCTATGTCCAACTATGGTAGACCCTCCATACAAGCGCATTGAGATGTATCTCAAGGGATTGGCGCCAGAAATCCAGAGCCATGTTACCTCGGCTAATCTTGACAACATCCAGGAAATCCAGCGTCTCGCTCATCGCATCACCGACCAGGCAGTGGATCAGAATAAACTGCCTAAGCGTGTCAACGCTACTGCAACAGTCACTCCATCAGTTACTCCTGCTACTACTAGCGACAGCAAAAGAAAGTGGGAAGGAGATTCTAGTAAAGGTTCAGCATCCGTTCAGTCTCAAGCTCAACAACAGAAGACTGACCACTACCAGAGCCCCAGTCAGCAATCCTCTGGTGGTCACAGACAGAGGAGATATCAGGGAAGTCAACCTAAGTGCTACAATTGCCACAGACATCACAATGGCCCGTGTAACAAGGGTCGTTGTCAAAGGTGTCTTAAGATGGGTCACGAGGCCAAAGACTGTAGGAGTCCACGGCCTGCGAATCAGAATCAGCAGCCTCAGCAACCAGCTCCACAGAACCAGCAGCAGCAGCAGCAGCCACAGCGTGGAAACCGGGGATGTTTCCAGTGTGGGGCTGAAGGTCATTTCAAACGCGATTGCCCTCAGTTGAACCAGAACCAGAACCGCAACAACAACAACAACCAGGGCAACGGGAACAACAACGGTGGGAACAACAACAATAATGGCAACGAAGCTAGGGGACGCGCTTTTGTGCTAGGTCGAGGCGACGCAGTGAACGATCCCAATGTGGTTATGGGTAAGTTTCTTCTCGACAATATTTACGTTACTGTTTTGTTTGATTCGGGTGCGGATACAAGCTATATGTCTGTGAAAATGTGTCAACTGCTAAAACGTGCACCAACACTTTTACCCACCAAGCATGTAGTAGAGTTAGCTAACGGTAAAAGTCTAGAAGCCACGCACGTAGTTCAGGGTTGTGATCTTATCTTAGCTGGTCAAGCTTTCTCTATCGATCTCATTCCCATAGTTTTGGGTAGTTTCGACGTCGTGATTGGGATGGATTGGTTATCCCAACACCAGGCAGAAATCTTATGCAGTGAGAAGATCATTCGTATTCCACGTTCTGGTCAAGAACCTCTCGAAGTCCAAGGCGACAAGAGTGGTGCTGTGGATGGCATCATCTCTTTCTTGAAGGCTCAGAAATGCTTACGAAAGGGTCACACTGCCATTCTGGCACTCGTTACAGACGCATCAGCAAAAGAAAAGAAATTGGAGGATATTCCAATTGTACGCGATTACCCTCAGGTGTTTCCTGAAGACTTACCTGGCTTACCGCCTCATCGTCAGGTCGAATTTCAAATCGAGCTCGCTCCAGGAGCAGCACCCATAGCTCGAGCACCATATCGTCTAGCTCCATCAGAATTGGAAGAATTGTCAAAGCAGCTACAAGAGCTCTTGGAAAAGGGCTTCATTCGTCCAAGCTCTTCACCTTGGGGAGCTCCAGTACTTTTCGTGAAAAAGAAAGACGGTACGTTCAGGATGTGCATCGACTACCGTGAACTCAACAAGGTGACGGTGAAGAACCGTTATCCTCTTCCGCGCATCGACGACTTATTCGACCAGTTGCAAGGGTCGTGTTACTATTCGAAGATAGACTTAAGGTCTGGGTATCATCAGCTGAGAGTCCGGGATGAGGACGTCTCCAAGACTGCATTCAGAACTCGTTATGGCCACTACGAGTTTCTTGTCATGTCGTTCGGGTTAACGAACGCGCCTGCCGTATTTATGGATCTTATGAACAGGGTGTGCAAACCCTATCTCGACAAGTTCGTCATTGTTTTCATCGACGACATTCTGATTTACTCCAAGAGTCAGGAGGAACACGAGCAGCATCTACGCCTAATTTTGGAACTCCTTCGGAAGGAACAGCTGTACGCTAAGTTTTCGAAATGCGACTTCTGGCTTCGTGAAGTCCATTTTCTAGGCCACGTAGTGAACAAGGATGGGATCCATGTCGATCCATCCAAGGTGGACTCGATCAGGAACTGGCCTGCACCGCGTACGCCAACGGAAATACGCCAATTCTTGGGTTTGGCGGGTTACTACAGACGGTTCATCAAAGACTTTTCAAAGATCGCGCAACCGCTTACACTACTGACACAGAAGGGTGTCACCTACCGTTGGGGCAACACGCAGGAAACTGCTTTTCAGTATCTAAAGGATAGGCTTTGCAGCGCACCCATTCTTTCATTGCCAGAGGGCACAGATGACTTCGTAGTATATTGTGACGCATCAATACAGGGTCTGGGTTGCGTATTGATGCAGCGGGAGAAAGTTATTGCCTACGCGTCTCGTCAATTAAAGGTTCACGAACGGAACTACACGACGCACGATTTAGAGCTGGGAGCTGTTGTTTTCGCACTTAAGATATGGCGACACTACCTGTACGGTACCAGGTGCACGATTTACACCGATCACAGGAGTCTCGAGCATATTCTTAAGCAAAAGGATTTGAATATGCGTCAACGACGATGGGTCGAGTTACTGAACGATTACGAATGCGCTATCAAGTACCATCCAGGCAAGGCCAATGTTGTGGCGGACGCCCTCAGTCGAAAGGACACTCTACCACGGCGCGTGCGAGCGCTACAGCTTACGATTCAGTCTAGCCTTCCAGCACAGATACGAAATGCTCAGGTAGAAGCATTGAAACCAGAAAACGTCAAGGCTGAAGCCTTACGCGGCTCACGACAACAAATGGAACAGAAGGCAGACGGCGCCTACTATGTAACGGGGCTTATTTGGGTCCCACTTTATGGCGGTTTACGCGAACTTGTGATGGATGAAGCTCACAAGTCTCGCTACTCGGTACATCCAGGGTCGGATAAAATGTACCACGATATCAGCACTACTTATTGGTGGCCTAGTATGAGGGCCCACATCGCTACGTACGTTGGAAAGTGCTTGACCTGTGCGAGAGTCAAGGTCGAATATCAGAAACCAGCTGGCCTACTGCAGCAGCCTAAGATACCGCAATGGAAACGGGAAGAAATTTCCATGGATTTCGTTACAGGCCTACCTAGATCCCAGCGTGGGAATGATACCATATGGGTGATCGTGGATCGACTCACCAAGTCTGCACACTTCCTACCTATAAAGGAAACGGATAAGTTCTCCACTCTCGCAGACGTCTATCTTAAAGAAGTTGTTTCGAGGCACGGGGTGCCCATCTCCATCATTTCGGATCGCGATGCACGATTCACGTCAGAGCTATGGCAAGCGATGCACAAGTCTTTCGGCTCACGGTTAGACATGAGCACAGCATATCACCCTCAGACGGATGGGCAGTCTGAGCGAACGATCCAAACTCTAGAAGACATGCTTCGGGCATGCGTTATCGATTTCGGCAACGGCTGGGAAAAGCACCTCCCTTTGGTGGAGTTCTCGTATAATAATAGTTATCACACCAGCATACAAGCCGCTCCATTCGAGGCATTGTACGGGCGTAAATGCCGGTCACCTCTCTGTTGGGTAGAGGTGGGGGATAGTCAGATTACGGGTCCAGAGATTGTAGTGGACGCCACGGAAAAGATCGCACAGATACGACAACGCATGGCGGCAGCACGCGACCGTCAGAAAGCCTACGCGGACAAGCGTAGAAAGCCATTGGAATTTCAGGTCGGGGACCGGGTTTTATTAAAAGTTTCACCCTGGAAGGGTGTAGTACGTTTTGGCAAACGGGGCAAACTGAATCCGCGGTACGTCGGACCATTCGAAATCATAGAAAAGATTGGCAAAGTAGCATACAAGTTGAACCTACCAGCTGAACTCGGGGCAGTTCACAATGTCTTTCATGTATCGAACTTAAAGAAGTGCCTATCAGATGAAAATCTCATCATTCCTTTTAAGGAACTCACTATCGACGAGCGGTTGCAGTTCGTCGAGGAACCAGTTGAAATCACGGACCGGGATGTAAAGGTCCTCAAAAGCAAGAGAATCCCTCTTGTTCGAGTTCGTTGGAACTCCAAACGTGGCCCAGAGTACACCTGGGAACGCGAAGACAGGATGACAGAAAAGTACCCCCAGTTATTCGAAACCAATGCTACCACTACTGAGGCTGAAGCTACTACTTCGGAATTTCGGGACGAAATTCCAGATCAACGGGGGGAGGATGTGACACCCCAGGAAAAACCAGTGAATGATTGAACTTACCTAGCTTCCTCAGTGAGTGCATACCAAATTTCGGGACGAAATTTCCAGTTAGTTGGGGATAATGTGCAACTCGAACTTTAGACTTGCTTGGATGTAACGTTATGTGTGCTTATATGACACTTTGAGTTAACGAATGTTATGATGTTACGTACTATGTGAACTTAATTATATAATTATGTGAGTACATGTGTTATTATGTGCATTGTGTGTTATATGTTTACATGTTAATCGAGCCAAACCCAAACCGCACACTATAACCGGTCACACAAGCCTTTTGGGCCACACCTTGTATACGGATCCATTAGGCAGCCGAGTGGGCTCGGCCCACTCCCCACTCGCAAACACAAAACCTTTTGGTAAGGGTTGATTCTCATTGTTGTTACAAATCACACACACACACAACCCTAGACCTTCTCTCTCTTTCGGCTTGCCTAGAACCCGACGGCGAACAACTCAGAAGATCGGAGATCTTGCTTTTCCATTCGGCTCACTTTTCTTGTGTTTGATCCTATCTTCCGGTTAGTATGTTATCCATTGATGTGTGTTGTATATGCTCGGTATGTTGATGATGATTTGGTATGATGTTATGACTCTATATTTAGGTTAAACCGACTAGGGTGCATGCTAGTACGACACAACAGAATCTATATATTTACTTTCGGTGATATATGTTGATAAACTAGAACAGAACCGGATCATATGTTGCTGATTAGTCGATGTTCTTAGTGTTAAGTCGGTTGTATTGCATGTGCTTGTAACCGGCTGTGATGTTTTAGATTGCATGCTAGCCTATAAGTTAGTTATTTACATGTTTGATTATTAGAAATTGGCTGTTCTTGATGTTGATTACACGAGTTGATCATATGAATAGGTTATGAAATTGATAAATGTTGGTAATTGATCTGATAATTGCCATGATTGATCTGTTATTGAAACTGCCAAATCTGTTTGCTGGAATTACGGGATTTTGTTAAATGAAATAAGGAAACTATTATAATCCGTTACATGATCGGTTGCGACACACTGTTGCGAGTCGAAACCCATAGTCTCGACTCGAGACCACAAGCAGCATAACCCGAAACCATGGTTGCGAGTCCCGTTGCGACTCGTAACTGGACCATGATGAGCCGAAACCATAGTTGCGACTCGTAACCTTCTTGCGACTCGTAATCCTCAGTTGCGACTCGAGATCGCCCGTTGCGACTCGAGACCAGTTTTACACGCACATTGTCTTTGGGCCTACACTGTCACGGGTCCAATCGATTGGGCCACGTGATTGGACTTATGTACTGGACTGCTATTTGGACTGTTTTCACAATTGATGTTTGGGCTGCTATGATTACTTGGGCCGGTTAATATTGAGCCTACCTGTTTAAACCGTACGAGTTGTATTGCTTGACTGTCAAAGATTACCATGATATATTCGTGTTAGAAACGTGTTAGCTTATGCGATACATTTGTGTTTTACCTAAGTCAAAACCTGACTTGTATAATAACCATGATAGGACGTGGTTGACCATTTACTTGCTACCTGTACTCTTTGTGTATCTGCCGAGCAAACCAAGGTGAGTTCACACAGCCAAGGCATGGGATTCCCGGGTTGGGAATTGGGTTGGATATGTTGATATTGAAAGAGTTACTCGTACTTACGCATTCACTAGACTATAGACCATCGTCCTCAGGATAGTCAGGACACGTTACGTAAAGCCTACGTAACCCAGTATTTGCCATTTGTCTCCCGGGTCGGGAGGACACGTTACGTAAAGCCTACGTAACCCAATACCTTCTACTGTCTTCCGGGTCGGAAGGACACGCTGCGTAAAGCCTACGTAGCCCCCACGCGTACCACTGTCCTCGGGGAAGGGCACGTCACGTAAAGCCTACGTGACCCAGTACGTATTCCTGTTCTCGGTAAAGAAGAACACATGGTTGGAAGTTAGTCTAGTAAGTACCACTAATGAGAAGCCCTCATTAGTAAGGATAAACGTGGGAAGCCCCCACCGGTAATATAAACACAAGGTTTGGGAAGCCCCCACTTTTAGTACACACTAGTATGGGAAGCCCCCACTAGTTAAACTTACGCACTATGTTATGAACTTACTTTCTGTGAACTCGCTCAACTAGTTTGTTGATTATTTGCTGCATGCCTTGCAGGACCTTAGGTACATTATGGAGCTTGCACAGGGAGGAGCAGGTCGTTGTGGGATTCGGATCATGAACGTTAATTGAACTTATAACTATTTTGAGTTTACATTGCTATGCTTCCGCTACTTAAACAATGTTTGATTTTGGAACATCAATCATGTCGTGATGAATTACATTAATTACTTCCATTACGATTAAATGCTATGTTTGATATGATTGATGGTTTGATCCTGGTCAGTCACGCCTCCAAGCGGTAGTACTCCGCATGTGGAATTTTGGGGGTGTGACAGGAATGCCATTAGATGAATTGACTTCAGACATCGCTGTGGAAGTATTCTTCAATGATGAAGCCATGCAACACTTCCGGAATGATCACCAACAGAAAAATTTTCTTATGAATGAAGCACCAACTGCCCCACGGTGGGCGCCAAACTGTTTTGGTCAAAAATCACACAAGGATAATGCAACCAAACTCTTTGTAAACGGGGAATGATGCTTGGTATGATGAACAAAGATAAGGATCACTATAATGAAAATTGCACAAGTGACACAAGGATTTATACGAGGAAAAAGCCCTTGATCAATGAATGATCTCCGGCATAAAAAACCTCGGGTGATGAAAACTACCGATCACCAAACTTCAATATAACAAATAATGGTTACAACTTCGGATGGTAACGATCTAGGTACAAGGATCACTATAGTATCGTGTGCTAAAGCGTGTGAGAAATGTGTTGTGTCTTCCGAATGTTCAAGAGTGCCATTTATACAAGTGTGTGTGGTTCTATTTTAGGCAAATCACCTAACTACTAGCTCGTTACCCCTTTAGAAATAGAAGTAAATTTAACCTAATTAATTTCCCTTGAATTGTGTTGAGTTTCCATATTATCCATAACGTCCATCTTTGATTATGCATGTGCGAAATTAGCGTGACATATTCCTTGTTTACGTTGCTAAGACCAGGTCCAACTCGTAATTCCTGCAAAACAACATTAAATCCAAAGAGAACAATCGTTCGTATGAGGATCCATAGGATGATCCATGATCCTGACCCTGGAGCTCTTCTGAGGATCACTATCTGCCAAAGAAACAAGGATCACTTGTTAGGATACCGAGTAAGGATCACAGGTCATAAAAATCCAGCCCTAACAATTTTCCTCAGGATCACAGATACTTATTCTAGCAGTTGGAACCACCATTTCTGTAGGGATCACTGATTTTGCCCCAAATACCAAAGAGAATGGAGTCTGGCCTGTAGCATTCTTGGGGGTTGTGCTATCAGCCCAAAGCACATAAGGTAGCTCTTCTGCCCATTTCCCTTTTTTGGATCCAAGCTTCTTCTTCAAATTGTTGATGATGATCTTGTTGGATGATTCTGCCTGACCATTAGCTTGTGGGTGGACTGGTGTTGATGTTATCATCTTAATCCCCCAGCTATCACAAAAGTTAGTAGTTCTGCCCCCAATAAATTGGGAACCATTATCACATATAATTTCAGAAGGAATACCAAATCTAGTTATAATGTTTCTTTTAATGAAGGATATAACTTCCTTTTCTCTGACTTGGGCAAAAGCTTCAGCCTCTATCCACTTGGAGAAGTAATCAGTCATAGCAAGCATGAACACTTTTCCACCAGGTGCCTTAGGGAACTTACCAACTATATCCATACCCCATCTCATAAATGGCCAAGAGGAGGATATGGGATGCAAAAATTCGGCCGGCTGATGAAGGATATTGTTGTGTCTCTGACAAGGATCACACTTCTTAGCATACTCCACAGCATCTCTTTTCATAGTTGGCCAATAGTATCCTGTCCTCAGGATCCTTGAGAATAATGCCCTGCCCCAGTGTGGTTTACACAATCTCCTTCATGGAAGTCTTTTAAAACCTCTTGGATTTCAGGATCCTCAATGCATCTTAAATATGGTCCTGCAAGAGATCGCTTATACAACATATTATTTAAAATTGTGAATTGAGATACCTTAATTTTGAAAGCCCTAGGGTTTTCTCCTGTTGGAATCTCTCCATGTTGTAAGTATCTCATGATTGGGAGGATCCATGATCCTGAACGAGACTGAGTATCCTCACTAGGGATAATTGCAGAATCCTCTCTGATTTCCATAGCCACATGATCCTCAATGGCAGGAGCCAGGATATGGATAATGGGGATACTTATATCCTCCGGGATCTTCAAAGATGATCCTAAATTAGCCAATGCATCAGCTTCTGTATTTTCTTCCCTTGGTACCTGTGCTAAACTAAAGGAAACAAAAGAGAGTGTCAATTCTTTGACTATCTCCAAATATTTGGTTCGCTTTTCACCTTTAACAGCATAGGATCCATTAAAGTGATTAGTGATTAGCAATGAATCTACATGTACCTCAAGATACCTGATCCCCATATGCGTAGCAAATTTGCAAACCAGCTATCAAGGCTTCATAGTCAGCCTCATTGTTAGTGGTTTGGAACTCACAAGCTACAGAGTGGGGTATTATGTCCCCCTGTGGCGATTTTAATAGTATTCCAAGCCTTGTTCCTTTGACATTTGAGGATCCATCAGTATAGAGTATCCAAGGATCCTTGGTCTCCTCTAGCTGCTGGACTTCTAACTCAGCTTCCTTTTGCAAATCACTACTGAAATCAGCCACAAAGTCAGCTAATGCTTGGGATTTAATGGATGTCCTAGGCTCATATCTTATATCATATGCACTAAGCTTCACTGCCCACTTAGCCATCCTTCCTGACATTTCAGGTTTCCTGAGGACATTCTTAATTGGAAAATTAGTTTTAACAATAATAACATGAGTTTCAAAATAATGTCTTAATTTAGTGGATGCCATAATTAAAGCAAGGATAAGCTTTTCTAGGTGTGAATAAATTTAGTGGATGCCATAATTAAAGCGAGGATAAGCTTTTCTAGGTGTGAATACCTGGATTCAGCATCAAGTAAACTCTTACTTACATAATAGACAGGATGTTGTGTACCTTCGTGATCCTTAACAAGGACTGCACTTACTACTTTTCAGGATACTGCAAGATATAAGGATAGCACATCTCCTTAATCTGGTTTCATCAAGGCCGGGGCTGAGGATAGGTGTCACGGCCCCCGACCCGGTTTGACCCGTTTCAGGAGCTGCGGGACAGGAATCCAGTGGTATTTAATTTAGGCAACAGCGGAAGTCTTTTAAAAACAGGATCTTTCAATAATTCAAACTGCTCGTTCATAATTTAGGGATAAATTCCCGAAATTTACAATAATGTGATTTCTCAGGGAAATCTTTATTTTCAAAACATGTTCATTTATTTATTTACATTGAGCCACTTTTCTAAGCTGGGAGTGCTCCACGGCACTTTTCTTTGCTCATACCATATCACCTGAAACATGTTTGAAAAAGGTTTTGTCAGCGGGGAAATACTGAGTGAATCATTCAGTTTACTGAAAACGACACATTTGTTATAATCTACAATATTAAGGGGGATTACAATGTTTCTGATATCAAACCAACTACCCACAGTATTTGTCACTCGACCATCCATTGGCTAGCCCATTTGTCCAATGGTGTCTGTGACTGTGGTCAGATCACCCCTTGGCCACCCGTTTGTCCAAGTGTGATGGGAAATAAGTAATGTATACAAAACCCCACATACCGGCTGTAACTTGGTGATTACATAGACTTAATCCCTGTAATTATAACTTTGAAAATACTTTGGAGTTTTGTAAAACAATTGACTCACAAACTGTGAGAAAAGAGTTTATAAAAGAGGAATGACTCACAAACTGTGAGAAAAGAGTTTATAAAAGAGGAATGACTCACATTGCAGATTTACGAGCAGAGTATAAGCTTTACTGATTAGCCTTCTAACCTAATTTAAATAACAAGCACATACAACCGGGATTAGTAACTAATTCAGCAGTTACGTCAATTCACGAGATTAAACCCTCACAACTATTATCAAGTGCGATACTTAACAATTCAATGGATTCACAACGAATGACAGAGCATAGTCCGAATTCGAACAGCACTCAAACATTCAAGTTGAAATCACAATGAATAACAAAGTACAAGCTCAATTTGAGCAGCACTCGGACAATCGTTGGATAGTTATAATCGATCAGACGTTGAATCGTAATAGCGATCAAGTTATTACCCTGATTGCGGCAGCACCTCGTGATCGTGTGTGTGTTTATTGTGGTACTATAGCCTTAACTCGACATACAGACAGCAACTTTACGTCGTTTTAACTTCTACAGGTAAGTGCCAATGTCGGCTATTTATAGCAAGTTTTGGGGCTCCCTTACGGACCGTATGCCCGAACCCTTACGGTCCGTAAGCTAAGCAGTCTAATTCATAGGCTGCCTAGGCTCAGGTATAGCTTGGGTGACTCAACTTTTCAACTAATCAGAATTAGGCAACGTTCATTTTAGATAAATATTAGACTAGGGTTTGCCCCCCTCGAGTTTTAGGGGCCCTGATCCTGATTCTGATTGTTCTGAAAATTTTAGGGCTAGTGCAGAATTACTTGGGTGTCTTAATTAAGGTTTTCTTATTGACTAATTATTGTCCTAACTATTGATTTTATTGGCCGTTGTTACATCCTCCCCACCTTGAGAAAAATCTCGTCCTCGAGATTTACTGAAATAGATGAGGATACTTTCGCTTCATCTCTGATTCCAGTTCCCAAGTATATTCTGGTCCTCTCTTGGATTCCCATTTGACTTTGACCAACACCAGTCGTTTATGTTTGAGAAACTTAATCTTCCGATCTTCTATTTGTAGGGGTTTTTCTACGAATTTCAGCTTTTCATTTACCTCTATATCTTGAAGAGGTACTACCAGGGATTCGTCTGATAGACATTTCTTGAGATTGGATACATGAAACACATCATGTACTCCAGCTAACTCTTCTGGTAGTTGTAAACGATAAGCTACTGGTCCTATTCGTTGGATCACTGGAAATGGTCCAACATATCTGGGATTCAGTTTTCCTTTCTTACCGAATCGTACTACTCCTTTCCAAGGAGATACTTTTAATAGTACTTTGTCTCCGACTTGGAATTCTAATGGCTTGCGGCGATTGTCTGCATAGCTTTTCTGACGATCTCTAGCAGTCTTTAGTCTTTCCTTGATTTGCGAGATCTTGTCAGTAGTTTCTTGCACAATCTCTGGACCTGATAACTGACTTTCTCCTATCTCTGCCCAACAAACGGGAGTTCTGCACTTGCGTCCATACAGTGCTTCGAATGGAGCAGCTTCGATGCTCGAATGATAACTATTGTTATAGGAGAATTCAATTAATGGTAAATGTGTTGGTCCCTGATTGATTGGGATCTTCCTGTTAATGAATGTCACACTATGATTGCTGTGCGGAATCCAGCAGATCATACACAGATACAGTAAGACATATGATTTTCATGTTCAACAGTCTGCAATTCAATTGAAATATATGACAAGATACAAGTTCCAGTTGATCACAGACTTCAGCTCTCTAGATTACAGACAGATTCAAAAAGTGCTAAATGAGCTGACAGAACTTCTATTTATAGGCTAGTCAGAATAAGCTAAGTGCTGTCCGATCGGTTAGGCTAACCGATCGGTTGGGCTACCCGATCGAACAGCTGTTCGATCGGTTAGGCTGTTCGATCGGCTAGGCCAGCCGATCGGCTTACAAAGTAGCACTCAAATTTTGAATATCAGCTCTTCAACATCAGTTGTCGAAAATCTTTTTGACTTTTCAAAGAATTTATGCTAAAACACTCCGAAAATCTTTTTGGATTTTTTGTTTTTGAAAGAAATGCAGTAAACAAATATATACAAATAATATTTTTGTGAGTTTGTGTAAGAGGATCATATCAGTTCATGAGACAAATCACTAGCACCGTTAAGCTTTAATCATTTTAAGTTCTAAACGATTCACCTCGATTGACGATATAGTTGTCCTCTTAAATTTTCACACACTTTTCAATCTATTCAGGATACGATTTAGATGTTTTAGGAACTTAGCTCAATTCATGTGTCCCACCTCTTGAATATACTCCCGTATCCAGAATCTCAATATTCAGTCTTACAGGCAAGAATACTACAATGATATCTGTACATAAATTAGGGGTTAAATGCGAGAACTGAGGGATCTCAGGTCAGAACTTCCGTTCAGCAGAGAGATATCAGTTTCGACTTTGCGGTGTGTCCCCTTTAGAGGATCTTTTAGCTACAACAGATGATTATCAATTTTATTGTCTAATCACTGAGGGCTTTAATGCTATGTTTCAAGCATTTTGGTGAAAGTATTAGCCAGGGACTAGGTCAGAACTACCGTCCAGCAGAAGTCCCGGAATAATACCCCAGACATCATAGAGTATAGACACCTAGTATATCAGAATACGAGACCTTTCAAACGAGATTTCAGGGGTTACCTATATATCCAAGTAGTGTTCCCCACAAATTTCACAAGTTTGAAATTTTATGTTTATATCCCGAATAAATCTACTAAATGTACGAAAACCTATCGTCACATCATTAGTGAGACCGTTTATCACATTTGACATTACATTTCTTTAGCGTGCTGTGATAGTCCACTGATGTACTATCATTTCCTCTTTTATCAACAAAACTCATTTTTGCTTTTTCAATGTTTTTGGAATTTTCAAATTTTCTAATTTTTTTAAAATTTTTCTCCCCCTAAAATCAAAATATGTTCCAATTTTGATTTTCAAGGAAAATTTGAAAACTGTACAAATAAAATGACAAACTGATATCGAATCACTTCAATTCGCCATTCATTTTGGCATAAACAATCAGAACTCCCCCTCACAACAAACTATTTTCCCATTTTGATTTCAAAACACTTAAGTTTGTTTTAATCAATATGGTTTTTCCGGAAAATTAGTTTTGTGTGACATTTCATAAACTCGGGGTTTCATCACATTGTTTTTCAAATTATCACTTATAGAAAAGATGAATCAAGTACAACTTAATGTCCCTGATTTATCTTTTGAAAGACGAAAAATCACCATAGTGAAATTTCTCAAGAAATATGCCGATTCATGTTCCACGCTTACCAACCTGGGAACTCCGGCAAGTCAGGATTTTTTCATTTAAACAGATTCACCCAAGCCTGACCAGTCTTGGGTGATTTTGACAATTTTACCTCAAAACTTGGCTCTTCTGGTTTTGACGAACCAGAATCATTGCCTGAATGTGGCTTGTCCGACTTTGATCTGTCAGATTCATCGCCGACATGTGGCTCCTTTGTTTCCGAAGAAACAGATTCATTGCCACTAAATGTTACCTTCTTCTTTTTCTCCTTTTTCTCTGTTGTCCTCAAATTTGTAACTGATGAACTCGGCTTGTTTGACTTTGCAGTCGATTGAAGCGATTCATAAGTACTCTTATTCTTACCAACTGAAGAACCTGAGGACAAAATCTTCTCGAGATACTCTCTCGCCTTCTTCCTCTTCTTACGCAGTCTGTCTTTCTGCCCCTGAGAAAGTTTTACTTTTGTTTCCCGAACTTTAGGTTGTTGAACCTTCTGTTCTTTGGGCTTGACTTTGACTGGTTTCTTTGCCTTACTTTGAGATTCAGCCCTTGATCTTCCCATTGATCTCCTTGGGCAATCTCTGGCAATGTGTCCTCGAATTTGACAGTTAAAGCATCTTCGCGTTTCATAATTCCAATTCTGGCAGTTAACAGCAATGTGACCTCTATCTCCACAAGAGTAACACACTCTGTTATCATACCATATATCACCTTCACTCCAAATGCTCAGATCATAACACTGTCTGGCTTTGTAGTAATCTGCACTCCTCCTCAATGTTGGATTTGGCTTTGAAGCACTGTGGTCAAACCTGCACCACTTATTACCATTTAAACAACTTTCAAGAAAGATGCCGATTCATGCTTCGCAATTCAGGAAGCTCCGGCTCTTCAAATTGTTTAGTCAAACATGGAGTCCACCCAGGCCTTATCAGCCTTAGGGACAACCGTGACTTTTGCAACTTGAATTTTGAAATTCTTTGAACTAAGAGGTGGAAAATTTGCATCATAATCAATTTTCATTGATTCTTCAGCATTTTTCTCCTCAGAAATTGAAACCTTCTTTTCAATTTTTGTTACAACCTTTGGTTTCCACACTTGTTGAGTTTCAGCACCCCGCTTATAAAATTTATCTTGTTTAGGTACTAATTTCTTCACGGGTTTAGATTTTTCTTTCAAGTTGTTAGTTTGAACAACTTTCTTCTCAACATACATCGGTGCTTTTCCCTTTTTGTCATCTTTTCTTTGTTGAACCTTCACAATTTCACTCTTAGGTTTTATCACAGTACACTTTCGTGCAATATGACCCATTTGATTACATTTGAAGCAAGTACGAGTATCAACTACTTGACTTGTCCCTTCAGACTGAATTTGTGAAGCTTTCTTTTCAAAAAATTCTTTGTTAGACTTTGAAAAAATTTTCTGTTCTTCCTCAGCAAGTGAACTTGAGCTGTTCACAAATGTTCTCTTTTTGACATATCTTTTATTTTGATCAAATCTTTTCTGATATGATTTACCCCCCTGATAACCACCTGACCAATTTCTGTTGTTATTGTTATAACCACGTGATGGATAGACAGTTTTCCTGTTATGAACCTTTCCGACCTTTCGGGTGTTTACTGTTGACAACTCAACTTCAATTAATTTAAAAACTTTGGCCAATTTGTTCAGATTCACATTCTCTAATGGAAACTCGGAATCCGAAAACAACTTATCCGATCCTGACATCTTGTACATGACAAGATCAGATTCATCATGTAAGTTGCTTATGGATTTCTGTTTCGGAATGTATTTGTCAAGAAAACAACCATCCTCCTCAGAAGTGTCACAATCTGGTTTGAGCACATTATCCACCACACTTTTCACCACATCATTTTGGACACCCTCGTCATTGGAAGACGTGAACGTGACATCAATACTCTCAGGGAAGGTAACATCATTCTCTTCTTCAATTTCCACCAAACTAGACTGCTTTTTCGTGTAGTTGTCTAAGATTGGTGGTGGAACTCTGTGAAACCCTACACCTTTTCCATCAGAAAACACATCCTCACCAGCTTTGTTTTTCCCTATGGGTTTAGGAACTATGTGCTGCAAAACAAAGCTAGCTGAGCTATAGCTGTTTAATTTTAACTGGATTCTTTCATTTTCGATTTCACTTTCTTGAACCTTCAGTTTTAATTTTGCTATCTCATCCAGTTGTTTGTTGATTGTTTCCTCTTTTATTATCAAAACAGCTCTTAAATGCTCGTTTTCCTTACTTGTTTTTCCATTTCTATCATCACTCTCTTTAACGACATTTTTCAATTTTTCAAATTTTTCAACAACATTTCTGCTTTCAAGAAGAATTTTGTCATGATCAGCTTTAATTTTCAGGTTTTCAGTTTTCAATTCTTTTATTTGATCAGCTGATTCTTTTGACTCTTTGTCACAATCAAGAATTTGACTTTCAAGTTTTCTAACATTATTGGTCAGATTCTTGATTTTCTCCCCATTGAGGTATGTGACAGTTGTACAAAAGTTGCATTGTTTGTTACAACTTTTGCAATCAGCATTGCAATTGTTTTTGTTACCTGACACAGTTGATGACTTAGTTTGACTGACCTGTTTCTTTGACTCAGAATTAGGAGTAGAATCTACCTCAAGTGCTTTGACAGCAAGCACTTTATCAGCCATTTCTCTCAAATTTTCAGCTGTCATCTCCTGTGCAGTGTTGATCATTCCGGTGTCAATTTTCACAGGTTCTTCTATCTTCTCCTTTTCTCTTCTTTCTTTCTCTCTTTCTTCCTCGATCATTTTCGATGTTGGTGTACCCCACCATTTGTGTTGCCAGTACTCATCCTCTTCTTTGTATTCTTGGATAATGGCTTCAATGTCTATCTTCTTGTAGTCGACAGCAATGTTACCATATTCATCCAAATAACACTCTCTATCTGGATCCCATCGGTTTGCACGTGTTGCTTCCTCATAAACACCTGAGAGTCGGATGATCTTTGCTTCAGCAACCATTTTTCGATATTCGTACTTTTGTTGTTCTGTACGATTATCCTTCCATTGAATTGGTTCATTATGACTCGCCATAAAAGCATAACCAACAGCATCATCTTCAGGTAACACTTCCTTACTCCAATCATATCCTTCATCATCATAAATCACTGCCAAAGCTCTAGATTTTCCTTTGTTGTCTTCAGATTGCTTTATTCTTGGCGGTTCTGACTTATTCTGATGATATATAGCTCTCTTGTAGTAGTCATCCTTGAATGGATTCTCAGATTCTTCAACATATGCATTTCGGCATTCTCGTTTGAAGTGGCCTTTCTGTTTGCACTTGAAACACTTCACCTTTGATTTATCAAATCCCAGCTTCGTTGAAGGACCACCGATTGATTTTCTTCCCGTTATCTCCATAAAGCGTTGTGCACGTCGCACTGCACTCGCCATTGCCCATTGGATATCAATTAACTCCATCTCTTCGGGATCTATCTGATCATAGTCTTCTTTGGTCAGATTAGTATTCCCAATCTTTCCAGCAATTAGCCCCTCATATGATTCTAGCACGGATGCTAGAAATACCATCTGTTGCTTCACAGATTCTTCATCAAAGTTTTGTGCATTCTTCAGATCAACAGCAATATTACATGAGAACTTTGAATCAGAACGATTTGTCGAGGCAGTAGGAATAGAAGTAGACCCACTATGATATCCACTGTGACTTTCTTTGTTTGAGTTGCTTTGATTTTCTTTAGGAGCTGGAGATATGTTTTCGGCAGAAAATGCGGTTTTCGGTGATGAGGCTTTGGGCATCAAACTTTTGGGATAGTATAGTTCTGGATTTTGTTGATATGAATGATTGACTTTGTATGTTTTCTTCAATTCTAGCTCATGGCTTTCCAGTCGTTCAATCACTACATCTGGTTTTAGTTCTTCTGGCGGAATGGTGTTTTTCAACATCAAAGCATAGTACCTCCAATCCATTTCATCTGGTAAAGAATCGAACAGTTTATCAACTATCTCCTCATCAGGATATTTGATATCATGACGTGCAAGTTCCAATTTAAGATGACCAAAACGTTCGATCATTTTGCAGACAGACTCATTTTTGAAACAACTGAACATATCAAACTCCTTTTTTAGTAGTTTAGTTTTGTTCTTTAAGATTTCTTTACTTCCCAGACATTTCTTTCCCAGTTTATCCCACAAATCTTTGGCGTTGGTGTAGCTGATTAGTGAAATAATATCTTCCCTGACAGATTGAAATAGTAGTGCTACACATTTCTGTTCAGCAACGAATAGATCAATCTCTTCATTACTTCTCAATACTTCACCATTTTTTTTACCCGCAGCATACCCACTTTTCATGCTTTTCCAGCTGGGGAAAGCAAACGCCATCAACCATTCTTCAAATTTTATTGCCCATCTTGTATAATCTTCAATAGCCATTAACTTTGGAGGACGATTAAAGGTTCCAAACGCGCTTTCTGATTCCCATGCTTCCTTCCTTTTCTCTTTGATTTGATTTGTGTTGGTATTGTTTGATGTAGAATCATCATTTTCTGGATTTCTTGATCCTCCTGAGTTTACAGTGAAACCATACATATCACTAAAAGGGTTTGTGAATATGTCATCCATTTTGAACGTTCCTGTAAAATCAGACAAACACTTAGAAAAATTTTGATTTCTTAAAAACACTTAACACTAACACTTGAATCGAACAGGGTATTCGATCGAGTAGTGTGTTCGATCGAGTCGCTTAGTCTATCGGTTAGACAAATGCTGTTCAATCGATCAGCTGTTCGATCGAACAGGAATCGAGTAAACTTCAAACTTCCTTTTAATAACAATGCAGTCCGATCGATCAGCTGTTCGATCAGATTACCAAGATGATGTCAGCAATAACTTCCAAAATATCTTTGAACGGTTATCTCTTTCAAATTGATGACATCAGCAAACGGATGAATATGCTAATCGATTCGACCAGCTGACATCAGCAAGTTCATGCAGTTTTTCATTGAAATTGTTCAATTTTAACACGAATTTGTTTGAATCTGATTATGAAACTTAGTAGGATTGTAAAATTTGAGATTCCGAACCGATTGATAGTAATTTTATCAAGTTTTATCCATTGAATCTGTTTTAATTTTGAGTTTTTCAAGTTTTATGATGAAAAAGATGAAGAACGGAGAGAAATATGAGAAAGATAGAGTAGATCTGCAAGTTTTCCGGTGAAAACTATATCAGAAACAAATTTCCGATGAAATTTGTTCTTCACAATGCAATCTTCGCTTGAATTCAGTTGAATCTCTCTTCAAATCTACAAGAATTTGACTGAAATCGATGAACTATGTCTTCTGGTATCTTCAATCAACATCCATAGCTCTGATACCACTTGTTGGTCCCTGATTGATTGGGATCTTCCTGTTAATGAATGTCACACTATGATTGCTGTGCGGAATCCAGCAGATCATACACAGATACAGTAAGACATATGATTTTCATGTTCAACAGTCTGCAATTCAATTGAAATATATGACAAGATACAAGTTCCAGTTGATCACAGACTTCAGCTCTCTAGATTACAGACAGATTCAAAAAGTGCTAAATGAGCTGACAGAACTTCTATTTATAGGCTAGTCAGAATAAGCTAAGTGCTGTCCGATCGGTTAGGCTAACCGATCGGTTGGGCTACCCGATCGAACAGCTGTTCGATCGGTTAGGCTGTTCGATCGGCTAGGCCAGCCGATCGGCTTACAAAGTAGCACTTTTACAATACAAACCCTGTATTCTGACGCCTTATACATTAAACTATACAACTTTAATAAAACAAAGACTTTAAGCTGACGGAAGCTACAGACGTTTATGTACTAACAAAATGGCTATCCCAATTACCACCAAAGTCAATTACACATGCTCAGAGCATGTCTTCCAGGGTTTGTATCGTCCTTTCACTTTGTCCGTCCGTTTGAGGATGATATGCGGTACTTAAATTAAGTCGAGTTCCCATTGCTTCTTGGAAACTTGTCCAGAAACGGGAAGTAAAACGACTATCTCTATCCGATACAATGGAGAGTGGGACTCCATGTATGGATACTACTTCATCTACATACAACTTGGCTAACCTTTCCATGCTAAAGGTTTCCTTCATTGGTAGAAAATGAGCTGATTTGGTTAATCGATCCACAATTACCCAAATAGCATCATTACCTTTTCTGGTTTTGGGTAACTTAGTAACAAATTCCATTGTTATGAGTTCCCATTTCCATATAGGCATTTCTAACTGTTGTAGTAGCCCTGAAGGTTTCTGATGTTCGGCTTTAACTTGTGAACAGGTTAAACACTTAGATACGTATTCGGCTATATCCTTTTTCATTCCTATCCACCAAAAATTATTTCCTAAATCCTGGTACATCTTATTATTTCCTGGATGTACAGTATACCTAGATTTATGAGATTCTTCTAAAATCTTATTTCTTAATTCTCCTTGCTTAGGTACCCAAATTCGTTTCTTGTGGAATCTCCAAATTCCATCTTTTCCTTGTTCTAATTCCTTTAGGTAACCTTTCATTCCTTCGGCATCGTCCTTGATTGCCGTTCCCTGAACTTCCTTTATTTGTTACATTAAATCTAATTGTAGATTTAACCTAAGAGCACGGACTCGCTTTTGCTTTTCATGGTACTTACGACTTAAGGCGTCTGCGACTACGTTTGCCTTCCCTTCGTGATATTGAATATCACAGTCGTAATCACTTAGGATTTCCATCCACCTTCTTTGCCTCATATTTAACTCTTTTTGCCCAAATATATACCTTAAACTCTTATGGTCCGTATAGATAGTAAACTTACTTCCATACAGATAATGTCTCCAAATTTTAAGAGCAAAAATTATGGCTCCTAACTCTAGATCATGAGTTGTATAATTTTCTTCGTGCTTTTTCAATTGCCTAGAGGCATACACAATTACCTTTTTGCGTTGCATCAACACACATCCATATCCTAATTTTGAAGCATCACAGTATACTTCAAAATCCTCAGTTCCTTCGGGTAAGGCTAAAATTGGAGCATTTGTCAATTTGTGCTTTAGAATCCTAAAAGCTTCCTCTTGTCTAGATCCCCATTCAAACTTAACGGCTTTACAGGTTAGCTTAGTTAAAGGTACATCTATCCTAGAGAAATCTTTAATAAATCGTCTATAATATCCAGCTAATCCTAGAAAACTTCTAACTTCCATAACCGTTCGTGGAGCTTTCCAATTTGTGATTGCTTCTATTTTAGCAGGATCTACGTGAATTCCTTCGTGATTCACCATATGACCTAAAAATTGCACTTCTTGTAGCCAGAATTCACACTTCGAGAATTTGGCATAAAGCTTTTCCTTTCTTAACAAAGTTAAGAGTGCATGCAAGTGCTCACAATGTTCCTCCTGACTTTTGGAATAAATGAGTATATCGTCAATGAACACGATTACAAATTTATCCAAGTATGGTTTACAGATCCTATTCATCATGTCCATAAATGCGGCTGGAGCATTTGTTAATCCAAAGGGCATGACTGTAAACTCATAATGACCATACCTAGTTCTGAAAGCAGTTTTAGGTATGTCCTCCTCTTGCACTTTCAGCTGGTGATATCCAGATCTTAAGTCTATCTTAGAGAAATACCTAGCTCCTTGCAATTGATCAAAAAGATCATCAATCCTAGGTAATGGGTATCGGTTCTTAATTGTAACTTTATTCAATTCCCTATAATCGATACACATTCTCATCGATCCATCTTTCTTTTTCACAAATAACACTGGTGCACCCCAAGGGGATGAACTAGGTTGTATGAATCCTTTACTTAGTAATTCATCTAATTGCTTTTTCAATTCTAGCATTTCCGTAGGTGCTAATCGATAAGGTGTCTTAGCTATTGGTACAGTACCTGGAATTAAATGAATTCTAAACTCTACTTCCCTATCAGGTGGTAAACCAGGTAATTCTTCTGGAAAAACATCTGGGTATTCTGAAACTATAGGGATGTCCTGGAGTTCCTTACTTTTAGTGTTAATGATTACAGAAATCATATACACCATTTCTTGTTTCCTTGAATAACTAGCCAATTTCATTACTGAAATGAATTTTAGTGGCTTCCGAGGTCTATCTCCTGTAATTAGAATTACTTCTTCTGTGGGAGTACGAATTTCTACGGAATTCTTATCACACAGGATTCGAGCATGGTTGGCTATTAACCAATCCATTCCTAACACTACATCGAATCCGGCTAAATTCATAGGTAACAGGTTTGCAGAAAACTTATGACCTAACAATTCTATCTTTACTTCTTGCAAAACCTTATCTATGTTGACAGAATTTCCATCTGCCGTTTCAACAGTAAAGATCTGCCTAAGGGTAGTTAGAGGTAAGTTAAGAGCTTGGCAGAATGCAGTATTAATGAAACTTTGGTTTGCACCAGAATCAAATAATACTTTTGCATAGACGTTATGCACTAAGAACGTACGCGCTATCACGTCTGGAATGAGTTCGGCTTCTTGAGTGGTCAGCTAGAATGCGCGAGCATTTTTCTTAGTAGTTCCTTCAGTCGTTTTAGCTCTACTGTCTGCTGGTTTAGCTAACTTAGGACATTCAGACTGGAAATGTCCTGTTTCTCTGCAGTTATAACAAACTTTTGTTTTCCTTCTGCAGTCTTCTTCCCGATGTCCTTTCGCCTTGCAGAAGTTGCAAAATATATTGCACTGTCCATAGTGTTTCTTTTTGCAATTTCGGCAGAAAGGAGGTGACGAGTATTGCCCGGTTCCTCTCTTTTTGAACTTATTGTTACTATTACCCATGCGAAATCCTTGGGTAATCTTCTAAGCCAATTCCTTCTTGCGATCTTCCTCTCTGGTGCGGACTAGTTCATCAGTTAAGGTATTAGCTAATTCCACAGCATCGTCAATCGTGCCTGGTCTCGCAGCTTTAACGATGTTACGGATTTCTCCGATTAATCCCCAAATATAACGGGAAATAAGTACCGGTTCTGGCGAAGCCAGGGAAGGTACCACTCTCGCATATTCGAAGAATGTCGAAGTATATCCTCGACAGTCTACACCTAACATACGATGACTCAGGAACTTGTTTGCCATTTGTTCCTTCTCGTATTCGGGACATAATTTTCTTTCGACAAGACTCTTAAATTCTTCCCAATTCATCGCATAGGCCACCCTTCTTCCTTTTGCTTGTAGCACCGTGTTCCACCATTCTAACGCCCCTTCTTTGAACAAGTTTGATGCATACATCACTTGATCTTCTTCAGCACATTTACTTATTGCAATTACTACCTCGGTTTTCTCTAACCAACGCAGTGTTGCAGTTGCCCCTTCATTACCTGCAAATTCTGCGGGTTTACAGGCAAGAAATTCTTTGTAAGTGCAACCCGGCGTTGCAGCTTTCATTCTCTTAGGGAGTGGGGCCTGTTGCGGATCATGATCGTTATGATTGCCGCCTCCGTTTATGCTGTTACTGCCGTTATCTTCCGGAATACGTTTACTAGGAATTAATTGTGGTTCGGCAGGTTTCTGAACAGCAACCATGATTTCTGGAATAGCATTGGCTATCCCTTGAGCAATAAAGTGTTCAATATCTTGTCTAGTTATATATTGATCTTCCTTATTTTGCTCAGACTGATTTACTTCATTAATTGGTTCACTATTAGCGTTTTCTATCTGCTAATTAGTATTAATAGAAATTATTAGTGTCTAATTATTAATACCAAAATCACAGATAAATACATAGATCAGTATAACATGCAAGCATAGTCAAAATTGTCGATGCCTCGACTTCTGTTTTGTTTCATATATTATACCTGCTTCAATACACACTTTTTATCTTACAGTGTTTTATTGCCCATTTTACAGAATTAGTTTTACTATATTAGTTATAATACAAACAAACTTTTCCAACCCTTCCTATCTTTTGGTCCACTGGCAGTTTCAGTAACGATGTTCCCTCTCATCGTACTTCCAAGAAATCTGCTCCCCCATTTCCCGGATCCTATTCCTGGTGCCTATCAGTTCTTCACCAAACTGACGTAGTTCAGCTAAATTTTCATAGCTCATTGGCGGATTAGGGACAGGTTCTGGATCAAACTGTGGGAGAAAACTATAGGGACTATTAACTATATTTTGGAATTGCCAGTCATTGGTCCACCATTCCTCCATTTGGCCTAATTGTCGGGTGTGAACTAGTGGGTCTGGAATAGCTGGTCCTAGGTTTATTGGGAATTGGGCTGTAGCAGGATAAGAGAAGAGATTATTGTCGATAGGCTCTAGAACATCACAATTATCCAGTAGGCGGTCTATTTCGTCCTGGAATGTGATTTCCTTAGACTGTTTAGAGCTTTCTCCGATCTCTATTCCCTTTTTCTTTAGGTCTATCCCTATTTCTACTGTCTTGGAACTTTCTCTGGTTTCTATTTCTTTTCCCTTGCTCACACTCACAGGATTTTCTAGTTTAGGGAGTCTCCTAGGTTTCCTTCTGCGCACCTTTCGCCACCCTACATATCTTCTCTTCTTTTTAGGTTTTGCTTTTTCCAGCGGTGGAGCTTGGAATTCCAGAGGTTCCTCTATGTCAGCAATGTAACCAGTGAAGTTGTGGGAGACTTCAATTGGCACAGGATAGAGGTTGAGATTCTGAAATGCTTCCGACATCTCATTCATGCTGTACGGCATATATGCAAAATGCACAAAATGCTAAGTTAAAACTTTGGAACAAAGCTTAACAAATAAACATTTTTATTGCACACCAATTTGTACAACATAACAGCAAACAGAACACACTCAGATCTATTTTTTTATTTACTGGGAAGTACTTATTTCTAGATTTAGAGTTTAAAGACTTGCATTTTCTGCTACAGTAGCGAGCAGATACAGATTTTCCCATTTTTCATCTAAATTATTTTCCCCTGGTGGATTATTATTAATTTCCTGAATTTCTGGGTTAAACCTCACTCTCTTGGTTCTGGGTTTCTTTTTATCTTGACCTTTTCTAAGGATTGAATTCCTTTTTTCTGGTGTAAGTGGGTTTTCATAATTTACCTTACGGACAAAGATTCCCTCTTCTAAATTGGTGGGAGATTTGGAGGAAGAGGTTCCCTGTTTGTTCTTTAGGTGTACTATCTAATTTGCGGTAGATAGCAGAAATCTTTTGTTTACCCATACTGTAATTTTAACAATTAATCAGTTAATAAGCATATATTCACAGAATGACAAATAAAATTTTCCTAATTAAAAATAATGAGCTTAATCAGTAAGCTTAAAACAGTGGCTCTGATACCACCTTTTTCCTGTCACGGCCCCCGACCCGGTTTGACCCGTTTCAGGAGCCGCGGGACAGGAATCCCGTGGTATTTAGTTTAGGCGACAGCGGAAGTCTTTTAAACACAGGATCTTTCAATAATTCAAACTGCTCGTTCATAATTTAGGGATAAATTCCCGAAATTTACAATAATGTGATTTCTCAGGGAAATCTTTATTTTCAAAACATGTTCATTTATTTATTTACATTGAGCCACTTTTCTAAGCTGTGAGTGCTCCACGGCACTTTTCTTTGCTCATACCATATCACCTGAAACATGTTTGAAAAAGGTTTTGTCAGCGGGGAAATACTGAGTGAATCATTCAGTTTAGTGAAAACGACACATTTGTTATAATCTACAGTATTAAGGGGAATTACAATGTTTCTGATATCAAACCAACTACCCACAGTATTTGTCACTCGACCATCCATTGGCTAGCCCATTTGTCCAATGGTGTCTGTGACTGTGGTCAGATCACCCCTTGGCCACCCGTTTGTCCAAGTGTGATGGGAAATAAGTAATGTATACAAAACCCCACATACCGGCTGTAACTTGGTGATTACATAGACTTAATCCCTGTAATTATAACTTTGAAAATACTTTGGAGTTTTGTAAAACAATTGACTCACAAACTGGGAGAAAAGAGTTTATAAAAGAGGAATGACTCACAAACTGTGAGAAAAGAGTTTATAAAAGAGGAATGACTCACATTTTGCAGATTTACGAGCAGAGTATAAGCTTTACTGATTAGCCTTCTAACCTAATTTAAATAACAATGCACACACAACCGGGATTAGTAACTAATTCAGCAGTTACGTCAATTCACGAGATTAAACCCTCACAACTATTATCAAGTGCGATACTTAACAATTCAATGGATTCACAACGAATGACAGAGCATAGTCCGAATTCGAACAGCACTCAAACATTCAAGTTGAAATCACAATGAATAACAAAGTACAAGCTCAATTTGAGCAGCACTCGGACAATCATTGGATAGTTATAATCGATCGGACGTTGAATCGTAATAGCGATCGAGTTATTACCCTGATTGCGGTAGCACCTCGTGATCGTGTGTGTGTTTATTGTGGTACTATAGCCTTAACTCGACGTACAGAAAGCAACTTTACGTCGTTTTAACTTCTACAGGTAAGTGCCAATGTCGGCTATTTATAGCAAGTTTTGGGGCTCCCTTACGGACCGTATGCCCGAACCCTTACGGTCCGTAAGCTAAGCAGTCTAATTCATAGGCTGCCTAGGCTCGGGTATAGCTTGGGTGACTCAACTTTTCAACTAATCAGAATTAGGCAACGTTCATTTTAGATAAATATTAGACTAGGGTTTGCCCCCCTCGAGTTTTAGGGGCCCTGATCCTGATTCTGATTATTCTGAAAATTTTAGGGCTAGTGCAGAATTACTTGGGTGTCTTAATTAAGGTTTTCTTATTGACTAATTATTGTCCTAACTATTGATTTTAGTGGCAGTTGTTACAATAGGTAATCCTTGAGAGCTCTTAAGGCATTTTCATGCTTCTCAGTCCACTCAAATTTCTTGTTTTTCCTTAGGATATCATAGAATTCCTTGCACTTCTCAGAGGATTTGGATATGAATCTGTTCAAAGCTACGATCCTGCCTGTTAGCCTTTGGACATCCTTAGCATTGGCAGGAGATTTGATATTCACTAAAGCTTTGATTTGTTCTGGGCTGGCTTCAATGCCTCTCTTTGTCACCATATATCCTAAGAATTTACCTGCTTTAACACCAAAGTAACATTTTGAAGGATTAAGTTTCATGTTATATTTGTCAAGGATATCGAATGCTTCCTCCAAGTCCCTCAGGTGGTCCTCAGCTTTTATGGATTTTACCACCATATCATCTATGTAAACCTCCATAGTTTGTCCAATCTGATCCTTGAACATCATATTCACTATCCTTTGATAAGTTGCACCTGCATTCCTTAGTCCAAATGGCATAGCAATATAACAATATATACCGGTTGGAGTCATAAAGGCCGTATCCTCTTGATCAGATGGTTTCATCTTAATTTGTTGAAATCCAGATGAAGCATCCATAAAAGTCAACAGTTCATGACCCGCCGTTGCATCCACCATGGAGTCAATATGGGGTAATGGGAAAGGATCCTTGGGACATGCCTTATTTAAATCTGTGAAATCGACACATACCCTCCACTTTCCATTTTTCTTTTTAACAACAACCACATTGGCCAACCATCTTGGATACTTGACCTCTCTAATCATACCTGCTCGGAGCAATTTCTCTACCTCTTCCTGGATAATGGCATTTCTTTCTGGTGCAAACTTCCTCCTTTTTTGATGGATTGGTTTGAATGACCTGTCAATGCCAAGTTTGTGAGTGATAATATCTTTAGATATACCTGTCATATCCTCATGTTTCCATGCAAAGGTAGTTTTCCTCCTTTTGAGGAAGGATATGAGGTCTTCTTTCATTTTGCCAAGGATCCCTGATCCGATATAGATTTTGGATTCAAGATCACCAGGATCCATGAGGATTTCTACTACATCCTGCTCTCTCGCCTCCAAGACATACCTTGGAGGATACTTTGATTGCTATTGTTCCCTTGACTTTGAGGCTGGTTTCATCGATGAAGTGTAACAGTTCTTAGCCTTCTGCTGATCACTATCAATCTTCACTATTCCCCAAGGACTAGGGAGCTTCACACATTGATGGTAGGTGGATGGGACTGCCTTCATATCGTGTATCCAAGGCCTGCCAAGGATAACATTACAACAAGATAAACAGTCAATAACACAAAATTTTTGATAAGAATGTAGGCCTTCGATGTATATTGGGAGTTTAATGTCCCCCAGAGTATTCTTAGTTTCGCCACTGAATCCCACGAGCACAGAGGATCTTGGAATGATATCGGACTCGGGGATATTCATCTTCTTGAGAACATCAAGCTGGATAATGTTCACAGAGCTCCCTCCATCTATAAGGATCCTGCGAACAAAATGGTTAGAAATAAAGAGAGTAATGACCAAACCATCGTGATAAGGATCCTGGATATCAACACGATCATCCTCATCAAGGGTTATGACTTTTCCTTCGGAGACACTTGATGTTCGAATGGGTCTATCTCCACTTTCCATCTTGGTTTCTTTTGCATGCCTTTTAGCTGCTGAGAAGGATGTGCCACAAATGTCTGATCCTCCAGAAATAAAGTTTATTACTTGTGCATCTGCTGGAGGGGCCGGAGCTTTCTCAGGGATCCTCTCAGGATCCTGAGTCCTTGACTTCTTTCTACCCAACAATTCTTTCAGGTGCCCCTTACTCAACAAGTATCTAATTTCTTTTCTCAGTGCAATGCATTCTTCTGTGAGATGCCCAAAATCTTCATGGTATACACACCACTTTGATTTATCTTTGGTTGCAGCTGGTCTGTCATTTTTCCTGGGCCATCTAGCTTTATCACCTAAATTCTGCATCGCAAGGATTAGTTCATTGTTGTCAACAGAAAAAAAATATTCAGAAATTGGAGGATAATCCTCATCATCCTCTTCTTGATCAACAGCATGCATATTCTGGTTGTCGGATTTGTTATAGGATCTGAACTTGTTGTTCTTGAACGAGGATCCTTGGTTTTCTTGTTTTGAGGATCCTGCTAATCTCTCCTGGATCCTCTTATCATCCTCTAGCCGGATGAACCTGAGTGCCCGGGTTCTTATCTCATCTAGGTTCCTGCATGGTGTCATAACAAGATCATCATAGAACAATGAATCCCTAAGCAATCTCATTTTAAAGGCCTCAACAGCTGTGGCTATATCCAGGTTGGGAATGTCTAAGGATTCTTTACTAAATTTAGTGATATAATCCCTTAATGATTCATTATGACCCTGGGTTATCCTATATAGATCACTAGATAAACGTTCAAATTTTCTACTACAAGAAAACTGATTGTTAAATAGGTTAACTAGATTAGCAAATGAGGTAATAGAGTAGGGGAGACTTAGCAGCCATTTGAGAGCTGATCCAGTAAGAGCGTATCCAAATCCCTTGCACAGACATGCTTCCTTTAACCTTTCTGGGATTGGATTGATCTCCATCCTCTCCCTGTATTATGCTATGTGTTCTTCAGGATCCGTTGAACCATCATACAACTTCATGGTTGGCACGTGGAACCTCTTGGGTATCTCAGCATCACAGATTGGTGGTGCAAAACGAGATATCTTATGGCTCCCATCTGCAATCTCCGGGATAGGTTTGACCACTCCTGGAACACTTGATATCATATCCTTTAACTTTTGCAATTCTCTGGCCATGGCATGATTGATACCTGTATCCTGTATGAATCCATGGTTAGTAGTAAGAGAATTATTAAAAGTGTTATCTCCCACCGGGTTCAAATTAGGAACTCCGGATGTGAACCCATATTGTTGAGACTCTGGAATGATCGAAGGACCAGTAGAAGCAATGGTCTGCATTGGGATAAAGTCTCACTGATGGATATCTGAACTTCCTGATTGCAAACTCCTTAAGGATCCCGGCATCTGGAAGGATCCATGAAACTCGGATGATCCTGGAACATAGGAGGATCCTTGAACCTGGGATGATCCTGGAACAAAGGAGGATCCTTGAACCTGGGATGATCCTTGAAACGGCCAGAACCCTTGAATCTGCTGCGCTCCTGGGTATCCTCCTGAGCTTGTGAAGGATCCTGCATGCTGAGGATGGGGTCCTGCTGGTTGGAAGTGCGATCCTGAGGCCTGAGTCATTGTTGTTGAACTGTAGTGCACTCCTTTTGGTCCTCCCACATATTGAACATCTAAAATCACTGAAGGCTGAGAAGTTATCACCGGAGTATCAAAATTCAAAGATCTGGGCAGCAGTGGGGAATGATCCTCTGCCGATCTCTTTTGTTTCTTGATGTCTCCAATTTCTTTAAGAATCCTCTCATTGGTCTTATACTGCTGTTGTATATGATCCTTCATCTGCAAAATCAGAGTAAACAAGTCACTAGTAGTAGGAGTATAAGAAGCAGAAGAAGTTGGAGGTTTTGAGAAAATGGGAGTTGGTTTCTTCTCAGCATTTTTCTGAGGTCCAGCAGGTGGTGGAGGCAAAGGTGGAATGCCCTGAGATGAATTGACCGCAGACATCGCAGTAGAAGTATTCTTTGATGATGAAGCCATGTACTTGAATGCAATGAACCGGAATGATCACAAACAGAAGAACTTCTTAGGAATGAAGCACCAATTGCCCCACGGTGGGCGCCAAACTGTTTTGGTCAAATATCAGATGAGGATAATGCAACCAAACTCTTTATTACGGGGTATGATGCTTGAATTGGTGAACAACAATAAGGATCACTTAGAAGTAAATTGCATAAGTGACACAAAGATTTATACGAGGAAAAAGCCCTTGATCAGTGAATGATCTCCGGCATAAAAAACCTCGGGTGATGGAAACTACCGATCACCAACTTCCAATTAACCAACAATTGTTTACAACTTCGGATAATAGCGAGCTAGGTACAAGGATCACTATGGTGTATCGTGCAGAAATGTGTAAAAAGTGCTAAGTGTTTTGCCGTATGCTCAAGAGTGCGGTTGTACGAGTGTGTGTAGCCAATATTAGCCAAGTGTTTTTAAAGCTAGCTCGCTACCTGTCACACCCCCAAAATCCACCTGCGGAGTATCACCGCTTGGGAGCGTGACTGACCAGGATCAAGCCATCAATCATATTGAACATAGCATAATATAAATAAAGTAATTCGTAAAACCCCGTTCAATACAATTGACGTTTCAAAACAATCATAGTATCAGTAGCGGAAGCATAAGTAAATAACCCAAGTAAACCATAAGTTCAATTATTCGAAATGTTTAAACATAGCGTTCTTAACCCACTGCCCACAACGTCCCGCTCCTCCAGTGCAAGCTCCATAAGTACCTAAGGTCCTGCAAGGCATGCAGCAGATAATCAACAAACTAGTTGAGTGAGTTCACAGTTTATAGTTTAGTTTGGGTAATAGTGCGTTTGTTCAATTAAGTTTCGTATCGTATCAGTTCCATCGCGGCCTCACAGGCATGTGTGCGAAGATTATGTTCGTTAGTTCGCGACCATAGTCTTTACCGACCAGGGTGTGTGCGAAGGCAATTTATCAGTTCGTTCGCGACCATAGTCTTTACCGACCAGGGTGGGTGCGAAGGCAGTTGAGTAGTTCGTAAGCATCAACAGTTTAGTCGTTCGTTACAGTATCAAAGTATGCACAAGTAATCATCCAACCCATTCCCACCCTGGGAACCCATGCCTTGGCTGTGTGAACTCACCTTGGTTTGCTCGGTATGCTAAGTTATGCACTCACAAGTAATTAATCACGTCCTATTGTATACACGTATAGTAAATCAGTTCATGGTCGAAATGTTACGCATGCAATTAATTGTTCACATAGCAGTTAGTTTGCATATCGGCACAGCACGTAGTATGGCACGAATACGTTCATCACTAAGCATAGCATGTCAATTAAATCAACATATGTTCTATTGTTCCAGACATTATTCAAAACCCTAATATCTTTCGAATCAAATCATTATCTTTCGACATCAGTAATCATAATCATCAAAATGATCCTTCGGTCCGAAGGTTATGTTTCGAACTAACACTATCTTTCGACCCAAGTTATCTTTCGGTCAAACTAGGTTTCGGTCAATTAATGGTTCGGTCAAACTATCTGTCGGTCAAACTATCCTTCGGTCACTACTACTATGATTCGAAGGATAGGTATCTTTCGGTCCAACAGTGGTTCGATCAATAAGTATCCTTCGGCTAGTAACAGTTACGTTTATCCGATTAACCCTTAACACAATTTTCACAAATCTGCTAACATCAACAAGATCAAACAAGCATACTTCTCATGTTTATCAAGAACCCTAATCTGAATAACCAGATCATTCAAGCTACAAGATTATTCAAACCATCCGATTTACACATATGTTTTGATTACATAAACTTGTCCGATTACAATATCCAGCCGATTATTAATCTGGTTAACATACATATCCAATTCGTATACAAATCCGAGGAACATCCAAATTCTACCAATCATTCACAACCGAAAAACATGCAACCCTAATATCTTTCAAAACATACATACTATCCGATCACGATATGAACAATTTGGTTAACATATATCCGACTAGTATACGTATCCGATAAATCATACAATCCACATATTACAAGTAAATCGGTAAATCATATAATCACATACACCTTAAATACTAACCGGAATTGAGAGCAAAAAGGGAATTGTTCAGCAAATAATCTCCGGGTGTTTGTAATTGCCGTCACACACGAACTGAAAACTAGGGTTTTTCTTTGAAAATAACCATCAGTTTACATGCATCCTTATATATACGTATCACAGTAATGGGCCAAGCCCAACAGAACAACTGGGCCGAAACATATCGAAGGATATGTTTCGAGCGCGAAGGATATGTTTCGAGCGCGAAGGATATGTTTCGAGACTTCATATGTTTCGACATCCTTCGATTCATGCATCATGTTTCGTGGAACATCCTTCGTAGGTTGGGCCATGATTCACACTAACTAGCTAACATACAGTACAAGTTTCACAATATGGAACCCATTATACACAATCAAACAATTATGCACAATCAAGCAATCAAACATATATATATACTTTCATATCAATCAAATGTGAAATTAAGTAATTAGTCAAACACATGCTCTTGTAATACGTATGAAATCAATCTTAGAAATTCGAGTTGTCACATTATCCCCAACTTGAAAGAAATTTCGTCCCGAAATTTGGTACGCACTTACTGAGGTAGCTAGGCAAGTTACATAGTTCACCGGTTTTCCTGGGGTGTCACATCATCCCCCCGTTGATTTGGAATTTCGTCCCGAAATTCAGTAGTAGTAGCTTCAGCCTCAGAAGTGGATGCATTGGTTTCGAATAGCTGGGGGTACTTTTCTCTCATCTGGTCTTCGCGTTCCCATGTATACTCTGGGCCACGCTGGGAGTTCCAACGAACTCGCACAAGAGGGATTCTCTTGTGTTTGAGGACCTTAACATCCCGGTCCGTGATTTCAACTGGTTCCTCGACGAACTGCAACCGCTCGTCGATAGTGAGTTCCTTAAAAGGAACTATGAGGGTCTCATCTGACAGGCACTTCTTCAGATTCGACACGTGAAATACATTGTGAACTGCACCGAGTTCAGGAGGTAGGTTTAATCTGTAGGCTACCTTGCCAATCTTTTCTAAGATTTCGAACGGTCCGACGTACCGCGGATTCAGTTTGCCTCTTTTACCAAAACGAACCACACCCTTCCAGGGTGAAACTTTCAATAAAACCCGGTCCCCGACCTCAAATTCCAATGGCTTTCTACGCTTGTCCGCGTAGGCTTTCTGACGGTCGCGTGCTGCCGCCATGCGTTGCCGTATCTGTGCTATCTTTTCTGTGGCGTCCACAACAATCTCTGGACCCGTAATTTGACTATCCCCCACCTCTGCCCAACAGAGAGGTGACCGGCATTTACGTCCGTACAATGCCTCGAATGGAGCGGCTTGAATGCTGGTATGGTAACTGTTATTGTACGAGAACTCCACCAAAGGGAGGTGCTTTTCCCAGCCGTTGCCGAAATCGATAACACACGCTCGGAGCATGTCTTCTAGAGTTTGAATAGTTCGCTCAGACTGCCCATCCGTCTGAGGATGATATGCTGTGCTCATGTCTAATCGTGAGCCGAAGGATTTGTGCATCGCTTGCCAAAGCTCTGACGTGAATCGTGCATCGCGATCCGAAATAATAGAAGTGGGCACTCCGTGCCTCGAAACAACTTCTTTAAGGTAAACATCTGCTAGGGTGGAGAACTTATCCGTTTCCTTGATAGCCAAGAAGTGAGCAGACTTTGTGAGTCGATCAACGATTACCCAAATAGTGTCATTCCCACGCTGGGATCTAGGCAAGCCCGTAACGAAATCCATGGAAATTTCTTCCCATTTCCACTGCGGTATCTTGGGCTGCTGAAGTAGACCAGCTGGCTTCTGATATTCGACCTTGACCCTCGCACAGGTCAAACATTTTCCAACGTAAGTAGCGATGTGAGCCTTCATACTAGGCCACCAATAAGTAGTGCTGATGTCGTGGTACATTTTATCCGACCCTGGATGTACCGAATAGCGAGACTTGTGAGCTTCATCCATTACAAGTTCGCGTAACCCGCCATAAAGTGGGACCCAAATACGCCCCGTTACATAGTAAGCACCGTCTTCCTTTTGTTCCATGCGTTGCCTTGAGCCGCGTAAGGCTTCAGCTTTGACGTTTTCGGGTTTCAGTGCTTCTAACTGAGCAGCTCGTAACTGTGCAGGAAGACTGGACTGAATGGTAAGCTGTAGCGCTCGCACGCGCTTAGGTAGAGTGTCTTTCCGACTGAGGGCATCAGCCACAACATTGGCCTTGCCTGGATGATACTTGATGGCGCATTCGTAGTCGTTCAGAAGTTCAACCCATCTTCGTTGACGCATATTCAAATCCTTTTGCTTAAGGATATGCTCGAGACTCCTGTGATCGGTGTAAATCGTGCACCTGGTACCGTACAGGTAGTGTCGCCATATCTTAAGCGCGAAAACAACAGCTCCCAGCTCTAAATCGTGCGTCGTATAATTCCGTTCATGAACCTTGAGTTGCCGAGAGGCGTATGCGATAACTTTATCCCGTTGCATCAATACACAACCAAGCCCTTGTATTGATGCGTCACAATAAACCACGAAGTCATCCGTGCCCTCGGGCAGTGAGAGAATAGGCGCGCTGCAAAGCCTATCCTTTAAGTACTGAAAAGCGGTCTCTTGCGTATTACCCCATCTGTAAACGACACCTTTCTGTGTAAGCATAGTAAGTGGTTGCGCGATCTTTGAGAAGTCTTTAATAAATCGCCTGTAGTAACCTGCCAAACCCAAAAATTGGCGTATCTCTGTCGGTGTACGTGGTGCTGGCCAGTTTCTGATCGAATCAACCTTGGATGGATCGACATGAATCCCATCCTTGTTTACCACATGACCTAAGAAGTGGACTTCACGAAGCCAGAAGTCGCATTTTGAAAACTTTGCGTACAATTGCTCTTTTCGAAGAAGTTCCAAGATAAGGCGTAAGTGCTGCTCGTGCTCCTCCTGACTCTTGGAGTAGATCAAAATGTCGTCGATGAAGACGATAACAAACTTGTCGAGATAGGGTTTGCACACCCTGTTCATAAGATCCATGAAGACTGCTGGCGCGTTTGTAAGCCCGAATGGCATGACCAGAAACTCGTAGTGACCATAACGAGTTCTGAAAGCAGTTTTGGAGACGTCCTCATCCCGGACTCTCAGCTGATGATACCCTGACCTCAAATCGATCTTGGAATAGTAACACGACCCTTGCAACTGGTCGAATAAGTCATCTATGCGTGGAAGAGGATAACGGTTCTTCACCGTCACCTTGTTGAGTTCACGATAGTCGATGCACATCCTGAACGTACCGTCTTTCTTCTTCACAAATAACACTGGAGCTCCCCAAGGCGAAGAGCTTGGACGAATAAAGCCCTTTTCCAAGAGCTCTTGCAGCTGTTTCGACAGTTCTTCCAGTTCGGTTGGAGCTAAACGATATGGTGCGCGGGCTATTGGCGCTGCTCCAGGAGCCAATTCAATCTGAAACTCGACTTGACGATGAGGCGGTAAGCCTGGTAAATCTTCAGGAAACACCTGAGGGAAGTCGCGTACAACTGGGATATCCTCCAGCTTCTTTTCCTTTGCTGATGCATCAGTAACGAGGGCCAAAATGGCAGTATGCCCCTTTCGTAAACATTTCTGCGCCTTCAAGTAAGAGATGATGCCAACCACAGCACCACTCTTGTCGCCCTGAACTTCGAGAGGTTCTTGACTGGAGCGAGGAATACGAATAACCTTTTCCTTGCATAAGATCTCTGCGTGATGTTGAGATAACCAATCCATGCCGATGACGACGTCGAAGCTACCCAAGACTATGGGTATAAGATCAATCGTGAAAGTCTGACCCGCTAGAACAATGCTACAACCCTTGACTACATGAGCGGCTTCTACACTTTTACCATTCGCTAGTTCTACGACGTGTTTAGTGTCTAGAGGTGTTGATGTACGTTTTAATAAGTTACTCATTTTCATGGACATATAACTTGTATCAGCACCCGAATCAAATAAGACAGTAACATAAATATCGTCGAGAAGAAACTTACCCATAACCACATTGGGATCATTCACTGCATCTCCTCGACCCAACACAAAAGCACGACCACGAGCTTCATTGCCGTTGTTGTTTCCCCCGTTGTTGTTGTTACCATTACCCTGATTGTTGTTATTCCCGTTGCCCTGGTTGTTGTTGTTATTGCGATTCTGGTTCAACTGGGGACAATCGCGTTTGTAGTGACCTTCAGCCCCACACTGGAAACACCCCCGGTTTCCACGCTGTGGCTGCTGCTGCTGATTCTGTGGAGCTGGCGGTGGAAGTTGCTGGTTCTGATTCACTGGTCGCGCGCTTCTACAATCTTTGGCCTCATGGCCCATCTTGTGGCATCTTTGACATTGACTCCTGCGACATCTTCCACTGTGGTGTTTGTTGCACCTGTTACACCACGGGTGATTTCCCTTATAACCACTATGTCCCTGACTGCCCGATGACTGCTGACTCGGACTCTGGTAATCGTTGGTGCGACGTTGCTGAGTTTGGGACTGAACAGACGCTGATCCCCTGCTGGAATCCCCGTCCCACTTTCTTTTATTCTCGCTGGGTGTGGCAGAAGTAGCAGCAGTGGGAGTGACTGAAGTAACAGCTGTAGCAGTAGCGCCGACACGCTTCGGCAGTTTATTCTGATCCACTGCCTGATCGGTGATGCGGTGAGCGAGACGCTGTATTTCCTGGATATTGTTGAGGTTAGCCGAGGTAACGTGGCTCTGTATTTCTGGCACCAAACCTTTAAGATACAACTCGATACGCTTGTAAGGAGGGTCCACCATAGTTGGACATAACACAGCCAACTCATTTGATCTCTTGGTGTAAGCTTCAATTTCCGAACCAACCATCTTCAGATTATACAACTCGTCCTCCAACTTGTGAATGTCTTCTCTAGTGCAGTATTCCCTCTTGATCAGTTCTTTGAATTCATTCCAGGGTGTGGCGTTAGCAGCTGCCAACCCTAAAATCTGCACTTGTGCGTTCCACCAAGTGAGCGCAATCCCTTCAAGTGTGCCAGTGGCGAATTTCACCCTGCGAGCCTCAGGGCATTCACACATCTCGAAAACTGACTCGAGCTTTTCAAACCAGTGGAGGAGTCCAACTGCTCCCTCCGTGCCACTGAACGAGCTAGGACGACAGTCCATGAAAGTCTTGAAGGTACACGCAGGTTGTTGCTGAGCGGGTTGACCTATTGTGTACGAATAGGGCAAAGTTAAGTACGAGAATTAATGTAGGATCTAAAGATCCTAGTGTCTATACTGCAGGGTATACTACCTGCTTGGGCGGCTGCAACTGCCGCAGCAACGAGAGCCTCTAGCTGGGCTTGAGTCATGGTAATTCGTGCGGCCATTGATCTTCACATCAAAGGCAACATAAGTGAGAAAGGTTCGCGAATAGTGCGATGACAGAAGAGTGTAAGCACATAAGTATTCTCATGCAATGTCAAGTTGTGAGCAAGGTAATGTAAGCATACTACGAGCAAAGTTCTATGCAAATTCTAGCATGTAGGCAATAAACATAAACCTTATTACCTAGGAAGTTGAGTCTTGCACGTGGAGCGAAGCGTCGTTGTGGATCGTTGAGAGCACTGTTCTGGTTATAGTCTGGTTTTAATAAAAACGTTTTTCCCATATTAAAACCAAGTTCTCTATAACCAATGGCTCTGATACCAATCTGTCACACCCCCAAAATCCACCTGCGGAGTATCACCGCTTGGGAGCGTGACTGACCAGGATCAAGCCATCAATCATATTGAACATAGCATAATATAAATAAAGTAATTCGTAAAACCCCGTTCAATACAATTGACGTTTCAAAACAATCATAGTATCAGTAGCGGAAGCATAAGTAAATAACCCAAGTAAACCATAAGTTCAATTATTCGAAATGTTTAAACATAGCGTTCTTAACCCACTGCCCACAACGTCCCGCTCCTCCAGTGCAAGCTCCATAAGTACCTAAGGTCCTGCAAGGCATGCAGCAGATAATCAACAAACTAGTTGAGCGAGTTCACAGTTTATAGTTTAGTTTGGGTAATAGTGCGTTTGTTCAATTAAGTTTCGTATCGTATCAGTTCCATCGCGGCCTCACAGGCATGTGTGCGAAGATTATGTTCGTTAGTTCGCGACCATAGTCTTTACCGACCAGGGTGTGTGCGAAGGCAATTTATCAGTTCGTTCGCGACCATAGTCTTTACCGACCAGGGTGGGTGCGAAGGCAGTTGAGTAGTTCGTAAGCATCAACAGTTTAGTCGTTCGTTACAGTATCAAAGTATGCACAAGTAATCATCCAACCCATTCCCACCCTGGGAACCCATGCCTTGGCTGTGTGAACTCACCTTGGTTTGCTCGGTATGCTAAGTTATGCACTCACAAGTAATTAATCACGTCCTATTGTATACACGTATAGTAAATCAGTTCATGGTCGAAATGTTACGCATGCAATTAATTGTTCACATAGCAGTTAGTTTGCATATCGGCACAGCACGTAGTATGGCACGAATACGTTCATCACTAAGCATAGCATGTCAATTAAATCAACATATGTTCTATTGTTCCAGACATTATTCAAAACCCTAATATCTTTCGAATCAAATCATTATCTTTCGACATCAGTAATCATAATCATCAAAATGATCCTTCGGTCCGAAGGTTATGTTTCGAACTAACACTATCTTTCGACCCAAGTTATCTTTCGGTCAAACTAGGTTTCGGTCAATTAATGGTTCGGTCAAACTATCTGTCGGTCAAACTATCCTTCGGTCACTACTACTATGATTCGAAGGATAGGTATCTTTCGGTCCAACAGTGGTTCGATCAATAAGTATCCTTCGGCTAGTAACAGTTACGTTTATCCGATTAACCCTTAACACAATTTTCACAAATCTGCTAACATCAACAAGATCAAACAAGCATACTTCTCATGTTTATCAAGAACCCTAATCTGAATAACCAGATCATTCAAGCTACAAGATTATTCAAACCATCCGATTTACACATATGTTTTGATTACATAAACTTGTCCGATTACAATATCCAGCCGATTATTAATCTGGTTAACATACATATCCAATTCGTATACAAATCCGAGGAACATCCAAATTCTACCAATCATTCACAACCGAAAAACATGCAACCCTAATATCTTTCAAAACATACATACTATCCGATCACGATATGAACAATTTGGTTAACATATATCCGACTAGTATACGTATCCGATAAATCATACAATCCACATATTACAAGTAAATCGGTAAATCATATAATCACATACACCTTAAATACTAACCGGAATTGAGAGCAAAAAGGGAATTGTTCAGCAAATAATCTCCGGGTGTTTGTAATTGCCGTCACACACGAACTGAAAACTAGGGTTTTTCTTTGAAAATAACCATCAGTTTACATGCATCCTTATATATACGTATCACAGTAATGGGCCAAGCCCAACAGAACAACTGGGCCGAAACATATCGAAGGATATGTTTCGAGCGCGAAGGATATGTTTCGAGCGCGAAGGATATGTTTCGAGACTTCATATGTTTCGACATCCTTCGATTCATGCATCATGTTTCGTGGAACATCCTTCGTAGGTTGGGCCATGATTCACACTAACTAGCTAACATACAGTACAAGTTTCACAATATGGAACCCATTATACACAATCAAACAATTATGCACAATCAAGCAATCAAACATATATATATACTTTCATATCAATCAAATGTGAAATTAAGTAATTAGTCAAACACATGCTCTTGTAATACGTATGAAATCAATCTTAGAAATTCGAGTTGTCACACTACCCCTTTTAAAATAGAAGTTAACTAGCCTAACAAACTGTCCGCAATTCGTGCCATGCTCCCACGTTCTCCACAACGTCCATTTTCAGTCAAACACGTGCGAAATAACCGTGGAATATTCCTTAGTAACGTTGCGAAGACCAAGTCCAACTTGTTACTCCTGCAAAACATTATGAAATTCAAAGTAAACAATCGTTAGTATAAGGATCCTTAGGGTGATCCATGATCCTGATCCTAAAGCACTTCTGAGGATCACTATCTGTCACAGAAGTAAGGATCACTAATAGGATAATAAGTGAGGATCATAGGTCATTAAAAAATCCTGCCCTAACAGCAGGGGTGAATGAGAAGCCTACAAATTTATCTCCAAAAATAGAAACTGCTTACAACGCCAATAATTCTTCTGGGAGTTCATCATCAGGATCAAACAGCAAAACTAGTTTTACATCATTTCCGTCTTTTGATCCAAACATTTCAGCAACAAAAAATGGGAGAAAACTTCAGTGCAATATTGTATTAAATCTTGAAAATGATCAAGATTATTCTGAGGAAGTTGCTAAAACCACATGTCTTTATTAGGAATGGTTTTAGAATCTTACAGTTGTTTTGTTGCAGGTCGTATCGGGAATCCAATGCTAACAAAAGTGGATTACGACCAGATAGATGCTGAAGAGATGGAACTGATGGATATAAAATGGTGTTTAGCCAGTGTGTTACGGAGAGCTGAGAAATTCAAACAGATTACGGGGATAGATGATCTTCGTGAGGCTAATGTTTCTACTTTAGGTTTTGACAAATCTAAAGTCACTTGTTTTCGCTGCAGGGAGAAAGGTCACTTCAAGAGGGAGTGCACAAACCGCAAAGCAAGTGGAGCTCAGAATCCTTTCAACAACAATAATGATTATTATCGAAAAGCTATCTACCATCAAGTTGCTCAACAACCATCTCAACAGCATCAACATCAAGCATAAACTGCACATGGAAGACCCATAATTGAAGATTCTGGAAAGAGAGCTTGTGTAGTTAATCAGGAAGAAAAGAAGTCATTCAACTGGGATAAATATGTATCAGCTGATGGAAAAGCTTGTTTGATCGATCAAGATGATGAAAAGTTACCCGAGGGTTTTAGCTGGGAGAATTTTACTTGGGATAACTATATTCCTGATCAAGATATAGCTTACACAACTTTTGTTGCCAGAGTTGAAGAAGAAAGTGATGATGATACTGAGTATTATGCCAGACAAATGGAAAAACATCTGAAGATGATGGCAGAAAGTGATAGTGAGGATGAGAAGGCAAAGAAGAAAAAGAAAAAGGTAAAGACACCGATTAGCAGTGATGATGAGACAGTACCAGTAGTGAGAAGAAAAGTGAAAGAAACTCCAAAATTCGAGATTAATGAAGAAGCCATTGCAAAGAAGAGTCCAATAACTTGTGAAAATTGTGAAGTTGTAAAGAAACAAAACAGTTCATTGATCCACAACATGAACAAATTGAAAGAATCATATGATGTGTTGAACAGGGCAATGAATATGTACAATGACACAAGTGAAGAGCAGGCTACGGCAATGAAAACACTTTAGGGAGCTTTCATGGTCAAGCAAAAAGTTGTAAACAACTATATCGAGAAGTGTGCTGATCTCGAACAGAAACTTGAACTTCAGAGAATTGAAACTGAAAGAGTTAATCGCTTGTTGAAAAGTTACTCATGTTCGTCTTATGTAATTGACAGGATTTATCCGACAACTGAAAGCTGAAGGGCATTTGAGGACGATGATGTAACTGAAGAAAAGAAAGTCTCAGAAGAAAAGATTGAAGAAAAGACTCCAGTGAAAAAGACCAAAAAGAAGAAAGGAACTGTAGAGACGACATCTGGTAAGAAACAAGGTGTCAGTTACAACAAGTGTCCACCCCCTCTGGAAAATGGATATTTGGCTACAAATCCAAAAGATGAAAGAGTCAAAAAGGCAACAAATTTGCAGTGGGAGTCGGAGTCGTCTGTCAATTTTCCAGAAAACATTGATGTCATTTATACATCGTCTGACACTGATCAACAGTCTCAACTGATGAAGAAAGTTGTGGATCATGTGTTAAATAACGATGAGATAGAGGAGTCAAAGTCGGAGTCCGCGTCAGAGTCAAAGTCTGAGTCAAGCACTCTGGGTCAAACAGAAAAACAGGACAAAATAGTGTATGATAGAGAATTCCTGTTATCAAAATCTAATTTGGATGATGAACCGTTTAAAGTTGCTTACACTTTGAATGATTCTGACAAATTATATTCTGATGAGGAATTTCCAATAAGAGGTGTCAAAACTGAACTGATAAAAAAGGTTTTCAAACTCACAGAAATTAACATTTCTGAAATAAAAGACTTATGTCTTAATAAAAAACCTAAAGCTTACACCTCAAGAGTACAACAAAGATTAAACAAGAAAAAGGGTTACAGTTCTGGTTTAGGTTTTCAAAAGAAATCTAACCATAACAGTAATTTCAAAAAGAAAGGTCTGGGTTTTATTCCTACAGAAAAACAGAAAAATGAAAAATAGATTTTAAATCCAAAATGACATTTGTTTCAGGAATGTCAGCAGATGAAGAAGAAAAGAAAGATTTCTGGAGGCAGTCAAACAATGAGTTCCTTGCAAAGAAGCAAGATGAATTGAAGAAAATGGCTGAGCAGAAGAAAGATACGAGAACCTGTTTCCGATGCAACACTGTTGGACATATTGCCAGAGATTGTTTTAAGGCAACACAATCAAAACAGGGAGTATCTCGTAAACTCAAAGAGAAAGTGGTTGAGTTTGAACCACCAATTGATAGAACAAAATTGTTTAAAAATTCTACTATTGAAATTGGTGAATGTTCAAACAAGTTTTACAAGAAGAGAGCTAAATCTGACAACCAGAAATGGGTTGTTAAGAAAGCTGCTGAAAGCTCTAGCGATGATTCTGATAGGTCAAAATCAGAGGAGCTATCTTCTGGCGATGAATCTGACTCCACAAAGTCAGATGAGCCACATGTTGTCTCAAAAAGCGAAGCTATTTTAAAAGATGAAAAATCAGTTCCGACTGTGAATGATGAGGATTTCCACTACTTCGGGCTGAGAATTATAAAAAGAAAATTGGTAAAGTTGAAATTTCTAACCAATTTTGTAATGACAAACAGGATTTTGATGCTGAGAAGGTCTTTAACCCCAAGGTAAAACATATCTTTGGAAAGATGATTGATCGAAAAGTCAAAGGGGTTAAAGAATTTTATGAGAAGAAGAGGAAAGGCAAGAAACCGCGTGATGGTGACTCGGTGACACCCAAGGCTGGTCAGGCTTGGGTGGATATTTTCTTCGACTAAAAACCTGACTTGTCAGAGCTCCCAGGTTGGTAAGCGAGGAGCAGGTATCGGCATCTTTCTTGAAAAATTGTCTACGGTAATGTCATTATACAAACGGTAAAAAGGTTTGTTTGTGTTTTGTTTTTCAAGTGGTTAGAAGATTTGGTTGTGCACTATTGCATATGGTAAATCAAGGACATTAATTTGTACTTTCATTTTCCTACAAGTGGTTGAAAGACAAGATGATGAACCACATCCCCAAATTTATTATTGATAAACCTACTAGTGGCAAAATCAATCAAACTTATTTTCCGGAAAAACCATTTTGATTAAAACAAACTTAAGTGTTTTGAAATCTAAATGGGAAAATAGTTTGTTGATAGGGGGAGTTCTGATTGTTTATGTCAAGAGAATGGGGAATTGATGCGATTTGATATTGGTTGTCAAGTTTTGTACAGTTTGTTTTACATTTCATGTTTCAAGTGGGTCAAGAGTCTAGTTGGTTTCAAATTTCCTTTGAAATGTGTTTGCATTTTAGGGGGAGTAGAAAATTTCAGAAAATCCAAAAACATTAGAAAATTTGAAAAAGCCAAAAACATGATAAAATTAAAAATGAGTTTTGTTGTGAAAAGAGGAAATGATAGTACATCAGTGGACTGTCACAACATGCTAAAGAGTTGGAAAGTTAAATGTGATAAACAATCTTACTGCAGATGTGTCGGTAGGTTTTTACACATTTAGTAAATTGTGAACGAGATATAAACCTAAAAATCAAACTTGCTTATTCTGTGGGTTAACAAAACTGCCTGAATATATAGGTAACCCCTGAAATCTTGTTTGAAAGGCCCCTTATTCTGAGATAATAGGTCTTTATGCTCAGTGATATCTGGGGTATTATCCCGGGACTTCTGCTGTATGGAAGTACTGACCTAGTCCCCAGATAAGGCTTTCTGCATTTGCTTTGAAATATAAGCATCGCCCTCAGCATGCTGATGAAACAATAAAATTGATAGTCGCTGCTGTTGTAATCAAAAGATCCCCTAAAGGGGACACACCGAAAAGTCGAAGCCGTCATCTCTTCGCGTATACGGAAGTATCGACCTGAGCTCTCACGGCCCTCGCATCTAACCCCTAAACAGATATCAGCTGTGGTATACTCACCTATAAGACTGAATATTGGGATCTGGATACGGGAGTATATTCAAGTAGTGGGACACACGGATAAGTTTAAGTTTTAAAACATTAATATCGTATCTCGGATCTGTTGGTGCACTACATCTGCTGATTACGTCTTGTATCGAGTCAATGTCTTAGAACGTTAGATCTGGGCTCGAAATACGAGAAATAGTGCAATTGTATAGGTTTAAGATGATTGGACCGCTTTGAGAGTCAAATTAGATGGTTGGATCGCTCTTAGGACCATTAGATTATTGGACCGCTCGAGTGGCTAACATGGTTGGACCGCTCGTATGACATGATGCTTGGACCGCTCTTAGAACATCTTGTCTGGACCGCTGCAATGTCATGGGCCGCTTATTGGGCCTGTCCAATAAGCGGTCCCAGTGCTCTATAAATAGTCCGATGAGCGATCTTAGTTGTAACGTTGGATAGAAATCGTGCCGAGGTTCTGCCGGTGCGAGATTTGAGCTGTAAACGTTTGAAATCAATAAACAAGTAGTTAAAAGTGATTTGCCTGCTGTTTCTACCTTAGTTTCTTGTTATTCCGCACCTGAAACCAAGGAGAAAGCCTCTGAACGACTCGTTCGGGTCAGCACACGATCCTGCAATTGGTATCAGAGCTCAGGAGGAGGTTCTCTGCAGAAATTAGTTGGTTTTCGTCACTTTTCCTTACTTCTACACCTTCTTTTTCTGATTCAAGAAGATTTCACGGTCGGAATTCGTTCAAAATCTCAGGGATTGTGCACAATAGTACCGTGATAAATCCTAGAAAGTTTCATATCAAAACTCAAAGTCTAAGTGGATCAAAATTGGATTTTAATGAGGACCGCTCGTTCGAACATAGTCTGAACCGCTCAACCGAACAGTTCTGGACCGCTTATCCAGACGAATCAGGAACCGCTCATTCGATCGGATTACTCTTGAATCGCTCATCCGGACGGTTGAGGATCGCTCATTCAAAAGATCAGTTCGAAAGATTAGGAATCGCTTATCCGAACGATCAGGAACCGCTTATCCGGACCATTGTGAATCGCTCATTCGGTCGGATTGTACTTGGATCGCTTATTCGGTTTTATTTGGACCGCTTTTTCAGACAAATTCTTTGAACCGCTTATTCGAACATCGGTTGGATCGCGTATTCGAACATCGATTGGATCGCTTATTTGGCAGTTTGAAAAACCGAGTTAAAAAAACATGGGTTTCGATGTGTTTAATATGACTCAGGAAACAATGAATAAAATAAGGGAATTAGAGATAGAATTTGATTCGTTTTCAATGTTTCCAGGAGAAAATACAAAGAGTGTCATTAAGAGATACAAACATCTTGTTAGTTCAATGTCTGATTTAGATATTACAAAAGCACCAGAAGAGTGGGTTGAAAAATTTATCAGTGCTTTACCGAAAGAAGAATGGGAAGATTATGTCTTGAACTTGAAAAGTTCTAGAGAATTTTCTCAACTGACAATTTCTCCACTCATTAAAAGGATTGAAGAACAGATGGTGATCAAGGATGAGAAAAGGAAAGAAAAAGCTGTAAAAGTCAAAGAATCTGTAAAGAATGAATTGTCAAGGTCTGCATCAGTATGCTCAAATTGTCACAACTTCAAGACAGTCAATGCCAAACTTGTGAAGGATGCAGAAAGTTTAGCATTGGAGATCAAGAAGTTGAACAATAAGAAGAAAGCTGATGAAAAACAGATTCTAGACTTACAGGGTATTTGTGAGAAGTTGAAAGTCGAAAATGACAAACTGTTGGGTAGTGTGAACAGTTTGACATTAGAGAACAAAGGTTTGAAAGAAAAAGAAAAGGTTTTTGAAAGCAAACAGAAATCATCAGAAAATGAAGATTTCTGGATAAAATTGGAGAACAAAAATCTGAAGGCTAATGAAGTGAAACTTCAAGAACAGATAAATGTTTTGATGAATGAAAAATCTGTTCTTGAAAATTTGAAGAATGATAATGAAAAAACAATCAAGTCTCATTTTGGGAGAATATCTCAGCTTGAAAGTGAAGCTGAGAATTCGAGGAACAAAATTGATGAACTTGAGAAGAAATTGATAGGTTTTGTGACTAAATCAGACAGTTTGAATTTTCCCTGTCCAAAACCAATCAATTCTGTTCCAATAAGTGACTGTGTCACAAACTTTGACTCTGTCAAAGTTGAAGATTGTGATGATGCATCCGATGATGAAAATGTTAAAAAAGAAAAACAAAAATTGTTTTTAAATTTGAAAGAAAAATTTCAGAAAACTGTTTTGCAATCGACCGAAAAAGGTGAATGTTCTAAGCAAAAGCCTTTGAAGAAGAAAGCAGAACAGAAACAAAAAGATAATAAAAGTTCATCGGATCGATCATCCAATCAAAAACAAAATTTACAAAAAATAAAAAATGAAAACTCAAAAAATGTTGGTAATAAGTGGTGCAGGTCAGACCACAGTGCTAAAGCGTCAAAACCAGCAAAGGTGAGGAAGGAATATCACCAGGCCAAACAGTGTTACGACTTGAGTGTTTGGTACAACGGTGATAACTGGTACGATAACAGAATGTGTTACAGCTGCGGCTATCATGGACACATTGCTGTTAATTGCCAGTACTGGAGATATGAGACCAGGAGGTGCTTTAACTGTAACATCAAAGGTCATATTGCCCGAGATTGCCCGAGGAGATCAATGGGAAGATCAAGGGTTATGTCTCAGAAAGTGGCAAGAATTCCAGTCAAGGTCAAGCCCGAAGAACTAAAAGTTCGAGAACCAAAAGTTCAACAACCGAAAGTTCTAGAGACGAAAGTTAAACTTTCTCAGGGGCAGAAAGACCGACTGAGGAAGAAGAGGAAGAAAGCGAGAGAGTATCTCGAGAAGATTTTGTCCTCAGGTTCACAGGATAAACAGAATAAAAGCTCTGATGAATCGACTCCTTCAGTTGCAAAAACAAGCAAGACGAATTCATCAGATACAAATCTGAGGACAGAACAGAGAGAGGAGAAGAAAGAAAAGGTCGGCGATGAATCTGACAGATCAAAGTCGGACAAGCCACCTGCAGGCAATGATTCTGGTATGGTAAAACCAGAGGAGCCATTGGTAGAGGTAAAAGTTGAGAATTCTAGTTTAACAATGGATGAGAAAAACTTTCCACCATTGTTGAGCAAGAATTCAAAATCACCCAAGGTCAGTCAGGCTTGGGTGAAATTGTTTAAATAGAAAAACCTGACTTGCCGGAGATCCCAAGATGGTATCGTGGATCATGAATCGGCACATTTCTTGAGAAATTTCACTTTGGTGTTTTTTCGCCTTATAAGTGGTAAATCAGGGACATTAATTTGTACTTGATTTTCTACTGATGGTTTATGATAAAACTGGAAATGATAAATCTTTGAAATGTTTGAAGAAAACAAGATGATGAGATAACCCCATATCTACAAATGGTTGGAACACAAACTAATTCTTCCGGAAAAACCATTTTGATTGAAACAAACTTAAGTGTTTTGAAATCATTATGGGAAAATAGTTTGTTGTGAGGGGGAGTTCTGATTGTTTTTGCACGAGAATGGTGAATTGAGGTGATTCACATAATGTTGTCATATTTCTTGTATAGTTTTTTTTCAATTTTTCCTCAGAAAATCAAAATTGAAACATATTTTGATTTTAGGGGGAGTAATAAAATTTTTGAAAAATTTAAAAAAATGGAAAAAAATGAAAATGAGTTTTGCTGCAAAAAGAGGAGATGATAGTACATCGGTGGACTATCACAGCATGCTAGAGATTTGTAAAGACAAAAATGTTGTTAAACAAGTCTTACTAATGATGTGTCAGTAGGCTTCACACAGTTAGTAAATTGTATTCGAGATATAAACATAAAATCAAAACTTACTTATTTTGTGGGGAACACTACTTGGATATATAGGTAACCCTTGAAATCTCGTTTGAAAGGTTTCTTATTCTGGAATACTAGGTTCTTGTACTCAATTGATGTCTGGGGTATTATTCCGGGACTTCTGCTGAACGGTAGTTCTGGCCTAGTCCATGGCTAATACTTTCTTCATATGCTTGAAACATAGCATAAAGCCCTCAGCTGATTAGACAATAAAATTGATGATCAGTTGTTGTAGCTGAAAAGATCCTCTAAAGGGGACCCACTGCTAAGTCGAAGCTGATATCTCTCTGCTGAACGGAAGTTCTGACCTGAGATCCCTCAGTTCTCGCATTTTTCCCCTAATTTATATACAGATATCATTCGTAGTTATACTTACCTGTAAATCAGAATATTGGGATCTGGATACGGGAGTATATTCAAGAGGTGGGACACTCAAATAAGTTTAAGTGCTAATACATTAAATACGTATCTTGAATCAATTGAAAATTTGTGTAGAGGTTTAAGTGGACAACAATACTGACAATCAGAAGTAAATTTGCTTTTAACATTTGCTGATTAATCAAGATCAACGGTGTTGGTGATATGTCTCAAAAACCGATATGATCCTCTTGCACAATCTCTCAAAAATAGTGTTCATTTCTGTTTTTCTATAAATTCAAAAATCCAAAAATATTGTGTTTTTGTTTGTATTTTGAAAACTACAAAAAGATTTTTGACAACAGACTGTGAAAAGCTGATATTTGACATTTCAAGTGCTAAACATGTTGAACTTGTGGTTTGGGAGAGTATGTTAAATTGTGAAGATTTGAAATGCAAAATTGGTTCATTAACTTGATGACTAAGTTGAATGGTAACCTACAATTTGATCTTCATAGTTTTTCTTATACGATTAGTTAATTCATTAAGTTGAATTACAAATTGTGTTGGTTTGTGATAGTGTGTTTGAGTTGTACAGGTTTCTGATCCTGTTATTACGAATAGCCAGGAGATACATCAGAACCAGATGAGAGCTTAAACAGAGAAAGCCAGGAGATGATTTCAATGGTGATAACGATTTCCAGATAGAGATCTCAGCATTATGTTAGGGGGAGTCTGATGAAAGTTAGAGCCAGAGAATGATCCAGGCATATGATTCCAGGAAGGAATTCCTGAAGAAGATATTATTCCAGGCAGAGTTCCTGAAGATTGATAGAATGACAAAGAAAGAGAAGCCCGAAGACTGATCAAGACTGAAGAACTGAAGACAGCATTGTTGTGACTCGATAGTCGACTTCATCAACATCTGAGGGGGAGTCTGTTGGTGCACTACATCTGCTGATTACGTCTTGTATCGAGTCAATGTCTTAGAACGTTAGATCTGGGCTCGAAATACGAGAAATAGTGCAATTGTATAGGTTTAAGATGATTGGACCGCTTTTAGAGTCAAATTAGATGGTTGGATCGCTCTTAGGACCATTAGATTATTGGACCGCTCGAGTGGCTAACATGGTTGGACCGCTCGTATGACATGATGCTTGGACCGCTCTTAGAACATGTTGTCTGGACCGCTCCAATGTCATGGGCCGCTTATTGGGCCTGTCCAATAAGCGGTCCCAGTGCTCTATAAATAGTCCGATGAGCGATCTTAGTTGTAACGTTGGATAGAAATCGTGCCGAGGTTCTGCCGGTGCGAGATTTGAGCTGTAAACGTTTGAAATCAATAAACAAGTAGTTAAAAGTGATTTGCCTGCTGTTTCTACCTTAGTTTCTTGTTATTCCGCACCTGAAACCAAGGAGAAAGCCTCTGAACGACTCGTTCGGGTCAGCACACGATCCTGCAGGATCAATTGAACTTTGTGTGAAAATTTAAGTGGATCAGTATACTGACAATCTAGGTGAATTGTTTAGAGCTTAAAATGAAATGAAGCTTAACGGTGTTAGTGACATGTCTCATTAACTGATATGATCCTCTTACGCAAACTTACAAAAATATTGTTTGTAAATATTTTCATTTTTGCATCTTGTTGTTTCTACACTTAGTGTTAGTCTTTGTCTTTACAAGTGGTGTCAGTTAATTTCTTCCACAAAAATCCAATAAGATTTTCAATGTGTTTTAGTATAAATGTTGAAAAATTCAAAAAGATTTTCAACAACTGATATTGAAAAGCTGATTTTCAAAATTCCAAGTGCTAAACATGATGAACAGCTGATTTGGGAGTGTGTGTTGTTTTTACAAGAAAACAATATAGTTGCAAATGGTTCATCAGAAATGAATTGATATACTCGTTCGTGATCTTTAAGTGGTGTCTATATGCTTAAATGTTTATCATAAAACTTATGTTTGTGGTAGAGTATTATGCAGGAGAAGTTAACATTTGAGGGGGAGTACATGTTGATGATGATGAATTTGAAAATGTCAGCATCTAAGACAAGTTTGTTGGTGATAAAAGAGAAAGAGATGAAGATAGAGAAAGAGAAGCCCAGAGACTGATCAAGACTAAAGAAGTGAAGATACAGCATTGTCATGACTCGAGAGTCGACTCATCAACATCTGAGGGGGAGTCTGTTGGTGCATGCATCTGTCGACTTTGTCTTGTATCGTGTCTTAGTCTTAGATTGTTAGATCAGGGCATGTTTTACGAGAAAACTGGAAAATGTATGTAATTAGATGAGGGTTTCGCTTATATGGACCTAGGGTCTCGCTTATTAGGACATGTTAGGGTTTCGCTCATATTGTTCCTAAGAGCGAAACCATCTACCCTATATATAGGTTACACAAGCGAAATCAGAATAGTAGTCTTGCAATTCCATACTGAAGTGCTGCCGGTGTGAGGTTTGGATGTAATCATTGTCAAATCAATACGAAAAGGTGTTAAAAGTGATTTGCTAGATGTTTCTAAGTCAGATACTTGTTTTCCGCACCTGTATCTGATCAAAACTCCTCTGAACGACTCGTTCGGGTCGAAACACGATCCTACAGGAAGGACAAGTCCAAGTGGTGCGCCTTCCATGAGGATTTTGGACATGTTACTGAGGATTGCATTGCTCTGAGGAAAGAAATAAGTTACCTCTTGAGCAAGGGATATTTGAAGGATCTCCTGGGAAGAAAGAAAAACAAGGGTCGGGATACTGAGAAGGATCCTAAATGAGCAGCATCACCTGCTGCGGATGCCAAGATAATTAACTTTATTTCAGGAGGATCCGACATTTGCGGGACTTCATATTCTGCGGCCAAGAGACATGCAAAGGAAGCTAAAGCCGAAAGAAGGGAAAGACCAACCAGGATGACGACCCTCACGACTGATAAAGTGATCACTTTTGATAGTGATGACAGGGATACTGTCCAGGATCCTCACTATGATGCTCTGGTAATAACATTATATGTGGGTAACCATTTTGTACGCAGGATATTGGTGGACAATGGAAGCTCCGTCAACATAATCCAACTAGAGACGTTGAAATTGCAGGATCGTGTGCTGACCCGAACGAGTCGTTCAGAGGCTTTCTCCTTGGTTTCAGGTGCGGAATAACAAGAAACTAAGGTAGAAACAGCAGGCAAATCACTTTTAACTACTTGTTTATTGATTTCAAACGTTTACAGCTCAAATCTCGCACCGGCAGAACCTCGGCACGATTTCTATCCAACGTTACAACTAAGATCGCTCATCGGACTATTTATAGAGCACTGGGACCGCTTATTGGACAGGCCTAATAAGCGGCCCATGACATTGGAGCGGTCCAGACAACATGTTCTAAGAGCGGTCCAAGCATCATGTCATACGAGCGGTCCAACCATGTTAGCCACTCGAGCGGTCCAATAATCTAATGGTCCTAAGAGCGATCCAACCATCTAATTTGACTCTAAAAGCGGTCCAATCATCTTAAACCTATACAATTGCACTATTTCTCGTATTTCGAGCCCAGATCTAACGTTCTAAGACATTGACTCGATACAAGACGTAATCAGCAGATGTAGTGCACCAACAGACTCCCCCTCAGATGTTGATGAAGTCGACTATCGAGTCACAACAATGCTGTCTTCAGTTCTTCAGTCTTGATCAGTCTTCGGGCTTCTCTTTCTTTGTCATTCTATCAATCTTCAGGAACTCTGCCTGGAATAATATCTTCTTCAGGAATTCCTTCCTAGAATCATATGCCTGGATCATTCTCTGGCTCTAACTTTCATCAGACTCCCCCTAACATAATGCTGAGATCTCTATCTGGAAATCGTTATCACCATTGAAATCATCTCCTGGCTTTCTCTGTTTAAGCTCTCCTCTGGTTCTGATGTATCTCCTGGCTATTCGTAATAACAGGATCAGAAACCTGCACAACTCAAACACACTATCACAAACCAACACAATTTGTAATTCAACTTAATGAATTAACTAATCGTATAAGAAAAACTATGAAGATCAAATTGTAGGTTACCATTCAACTTAGTCATCAAGTTAATAAACCAATTTTGCATTTCAAATCTTCACAATTTAACATACTCTCCCAAACCACAAGTTCAACATGTTTAGCACTTGAAATGTCAAATATCAGCTTTTCACAGTCTGTTGTCAAAAATCTTTTTGTAGTTTTCAAAATACAAACAAAAACACAATATTTTTGGATTTTTTAATTTATAGAAAAACAGAAATGAACACTATTTTTGAGAGATTGTGCAAGAGGATCATATCGGTTTTTGAGACATATCACCAACACCGTTGATCTTGATTAATCAGCAAATGTTAAAAACAAATTTACTTCTGATTGTCAGTATTGTTGTCCACTTAAACCTCTACACAAATTTTCAATTGATTCAAGATACGTATTTAATGTATTAGCACTTAAACTTATTTGAGTGTCCCACCTCTTGAATATACTCCCGTATCCAGATCCCAATATTCTGATTTACAGGTAAGTATAACTACAAATGATATCTGTATATAAATTAGGGGAAAAATGCGAGAACTGAGGGATCTCAGGTCAGAACTTCCGTTCAGCAGAGAGATATCAGCTTCGACTTAGCAGTGGGTCCTCTTTAGAGGATCTTTTCAGCTACAACAACTGATCATCAATTTTATTGTCTAATCAGCTGAGGGCTTTATGCTATGTTTCAAGCATATGAAGAAAGTATTAGCCAGGGACTAGGTCAGAACTACCGTTCAGCAGAAGTCCCGGAATAATACCCCAGACATCAATTGAGTACAAGAACCTAGTATTCCAGAATAAGAAACCTTTCAAACGAGATTTCAGGGGTTACCTATATATCCAAGTAGTGTTCCCCACAAAATAAGTAAGTTTTGATTTTATGTTTATATCTCGAATACAATTTACTAACTGTGTGAAGCCTACTGACACATCATTAGTAAGACTTGTTTAACAACATTTTTGTCTTTACAAATCTCTAGCATGCTGTGATAGTCCACCGATGTACTATCATCTCCTCTTTTTGCAGCAAAACTCATTTTCATTTTTTTCAATTTTTTTAAATTTTTCAAAAATTTTATTACTCCCCCTAAAATCAAAATATGTTTCAATTTTGATTTTCTGAGGAAAAATTGAAAACAAACTATACAAGAAATATGACAACATTATGTGAATCACCTCAATTCACCATTCTCGTGCAAAAACAATCAGAACTCCCCCTCACAACAAACTATTTTCCCATAATGATTTCAAAACACTTAAGTTTGTTTCAATCAAAATGGTTTTTCCGGAAGAATTAGTTTGTGTTCCAACCATTTGTAGATATGGGGTTATCTCATCATCTTGTTTTCTTCAAACATTTCAAAGATTTATCATTTCCAGTTTTATCATAAACCATCAGTAGAAAATCAAGTACAAATTAATGTCCCTGATTTACCACTTATAAGGCGAAAAAACACCAAAGTGAAATTTCTCAAGAAATGTGCCGATTCATGATCCACGATACCATCTTGGGATCTCCGGCAAGTCAGGTTTTTCTATTTAAACAATTTCACCCAAGCCTGACTGACCTTGGGTGATTTTGAATTCTTGCTCAACAATGGTGGAAAGTTTTTCTCATCCATTGTTAAACTAGAATTCTCAACTTTTACCTCTACCAATGGCTCCTCTGGTTTTACCATACCAGAATCATTGCCTGCAGGTGGCTTGTCCGACTTTGATCTGTCAGATTCATCGCCGACCTTTTCTTTCTTCTTCTCTCTCTGTTCTGTCCTCAGATTTGTATCTGATGAATTCGTCTTGCTTGTTTTTGCAACTGAAGGAGTCGATTCATCAGAGCTTTTATTCTGTTTATCCTGTGAACCTGAGGACAAAATCTTCTCGAGATACTCTCTCGCTTTCTTCCTCTTCTTCCTCAGTCGGTCTTTCTGCCCCTGAGAAAGTTTAACTTTCGTCTCTAGAACTTTCGGTTGTTGAACTTTTGGTTCTCGAACTTTTAGTTCTTCGGGCTTGACCTTGACTGGAATTCTTGCCACTTTCTGAGACATAACCCTTGATCTTCCCATTGATCTCCTCGGGCAATCTCGGGCAATATGACCTTTGATGTTACAGTTAAAGCACCTCCTGATCTCATATCTCCAGTACTGGCAATTAACAGCAATGTGTCCATGATAGCCGCAGCTGTAACACATTCTGTTATCGTACCAGTTATCACCGTTGTACCAAACACTCAAGTCGTAACACTGTTTGGCCTGGTGATATTCCTTCCTCAACTTTGCTGGTTTTGACGCTTTAGCACTGTGGTCTGACCTGCACCACTTATTACCAACATTTTTTGAGTTTTCATTTTTTATTTTTTGTAAATTTTGTTTTTGATTGGATGATCGATCCGATGAACTTTTATTATCTTTTTGTTTCTGTTCTGCTTTCTTCTTCAAAGGCTTTTGCTTAGAACATTCACCTTTTTCAGTCGATTGCAAAACAGTTTTCTGAAATTTTTCTTTCAAATTTAAAAACAATTTTTGTTTTTCTTTTTTAACATTTTCATCATCGGATGCATCATCACAATCTTCAACTTTGACAGAGTCAAAGTTTGTGACACAGTCACTTATTGGAACAGAATTGATTGGTTTTGGACAGGGAAAATTCAAACTGTCTGATTTAGTCACAAAACCTATCAATTTCTTCTCAAGTTCATCAATTTTGTTCCTCGAATTCTCAGCTTCACTTTCAAGCTGAGATATTCTCCCAAAATGAGACTTGATTGTTTTTTCATTATCATTCTTCAAATTTTCAAGAACAGATTTTTCATTCATCAAAACATTTATCTGTTCTTGAAGTTTCACTTCATTAGCCTTCAGATTTTTGTTCTCTAATTTTATCCAGAAATCTTCATTTTCTGATGATTTCTGTTTGCTTTCAAAAACCTTTTCTTTTTCTTTCAAACCTTTGTTCTCTAATGTCAAACTGTTCACACTACCCAACAGTTTGTCATTTTCGACTTTCAACTTCTCACAAATACCCTGTAAGTCTAGAATCTGTTTTTCATCAGCTTTCTTCTTATTGTTCAACTTCCTGATCTCCAATGCTAAACTTTCTGCATCCTTCACAAGTTTGGCATTGACTGTCTTGAAGTTGTGACAATTTGAGCATACTGATGCAGACCTTGACAATTCATTCTTTACAGATTCTTTGACTTTTACAGCTTTTTCTTTCCTTTTCTCATCCTTGATCACCATCTGTTCTTCAATCCTTTTAATGAGTGGAGAAATTGTCAGTTGAGAAAATTCTCTAGAACTTTTCAAGTTCAAGACATAATCTTCCCATTCTTCTTTCGGTAAAGCACTGATAAATTTTTCAACCCACTCTTCTGGTGCTTTTGTAATATCTAAATCAGACATTGAACTAACAAGATGTTTGTATCTCTTAAAGACACTCTTTGTATTTTCTCCTGGAAACATTGAAAACGAATCAAATTCTATCTCTAATTCCCTTATTTTATTCATTGTTTCCTGAGTCATATTAAACACATCGAAACCCATGTTTTTTTAACTCGGTTTTTCAAACTGCCAAATAAGCGATCCAATCGATGTTCGAATAAGCGATCCAACCGATGTTCGAATAAGCGGTTCAAAGAATTTGTCTGAAAAAGCGGTCCAAATCAAACCGAATAAGCGATCCAAGTACAATCCGACCGAATGAGCGATTCACAATGGTCCGGATAAGCGGTTCCTGATCGTTCGGATAAGCGATTCCTAATCTTTCGAACTGATCTTTTGAATGAGCGATCCTCAACCGTCCGGATGAGCGATTCAAGAGTAATCCGATCGAATGAGCGGTTCCTGATTCGTCCGGATAAGCGGTCCAGAACTGTTCGGTTGAGCGGTTCAGACTATGTTCGAACGAGCGGTCCTCATTCAAATCCAATTTTGATCCACTTAGACTTTGAGTTTTGATCTGAAACTTTCTAGGATTTATCACGGTACTATTGTGCACAATCCCTGAGATTTTGAACGAATTCCGACCGTGAAATCTTCTCGAATCAGAAAAAGAAGGTGTAGAAGTAAGGAAAAGTGACGAAAACCAACTAATTTCTGCAGAGAACCTCCTCCTGAGCTCTGATACCAATTGCAGGATCGTGTGCTGACCCGAACGAGTCGTTCAGAGGCTTTCTCCTTGGTTTCAGGTGCGGAATAACAAGAAACTAAGGTAGAAACAGCAGGCAAATCACTTTTAACTACTTGTTTATTGATTTCAAACGTTTACAGCTCAAATCTCGCACCGGCAGAACCTCGGCACGATTTCTATCCAACGTTACAACTAAGATCGCTCATCGGACTATTTATAGAGCACTGGGACCGCTTATTGGACAGGCCCAATAAGCGGCCCATGACATTGGAGCGGTCCAGACAACATGTTCTAAGAGCGGTCCAAGCATCATGTCATACGAGCGGTCCAACCATGTTAGCCACTCGAGCGGTCCAATAATCTAATGGTCCTAAGAGCGATCCAACCATCTAATTTGACTCTAAAAGCGGTCCAATCATCTTAAACCTATACAATTGCACTATTTCTCGTATTTCGAGCCCAGATCTAACGTTCTAAGACATTGACTCGATACAAGACGTAATCAGCAGATGTAGTGCACCAACAGAAAAGGATGAATGTATCTCCAATAGATATCACTTCAAAGTCCACTGTACTCGTCGGCTTTAGTGGAGAAGCCAGGAATACCGTGGGAGAGATTAAATTACCAGTATATGTTGAAGGGGTCAATTCAATACAGCGCTTCTGTGTGATGGACTCCTTATCCTGCTACAATATCATATTGGGCAGGCCATAGATCCATGATATGAAAGTCGTGCCGTCAACTTATCATCAGTGCATCAAGATCCCTACACCCTGGGGAGTTGTCAAAGTAGATAGTGACCAGCAGGAGGCGAAGGAGTGCTACTCATCCTCCATGAAATCCTCTACCAAGCCTAATGCAGCATAGCAATTAAATATACGAGCCCAGGATATTGCGGAGGCTTCGGAGCAGGATGTAAAGAAAATTATGCTGGATCAGGATAATCCGGATATCTCGGTGCTCGTGGGAACCAATATCCCTCAGGATATTGAGGACCAATTGATTAACTTTTTGAAATGCAGGATGTCAACATTCGCGTGGAAGCATGAGGATATGACATGTATTTCCAAGGATGTTATAACACACAAGCTTGGTATTGACAGGTCATTCAAGCCTGTCCAACAGAAAAGAAGGAAATTTTCTCCAGAACGAAATGCAATTATTCAGGAAGAAGTAGACAGATTGTTAAAGTCGAAAATGATCAGAGAGGTCAAGTTTCCAAGGTGGCTAGCAAATGTAGTGGTGGTATAGAAGAAAAACGGGAAATGGAGAGTTTGTGTAGATTACACAGACTTAAACAAGGCTTGTCCAAAAGACCCATTTCCTCTTCCTCATATTGACTCAATGGTAGATGCTACTGCCAGCCATGAAATGTTAGCCTTCATGGATGCATCCTCAGGATTTCAGCAGATCCAGATGGAACCTTCAGACCAGGAGGATACTGCCTTCATGACACCAACAGGTATTTATTGTTATACTGCTATGCCTTTTGGATTGAAAAATGCAGGTGCAACGTATCAAAGATTGGTAAACATGATGTTCAAAGACAAACTGGGGGACACTATGGAGGTGTACATCGATGACATGGTTGTTAGGGCTGGATTTTTACAATACATGATCCTCACGTGTGATCCTAACCAGTGATCCTTGTTTCTTTGGCAGATAGTGATCCTCAGCAGAGTTCCAGGATCAGGATCACGGACCATCATAGGATCCTCATGCTAACAGTTGCTTTCGTTGAATTTAATGTTGTTTTGCAGGACATCTAGCAGGATCCGCTCTTAAGCATCACAATCAAAGGACGCGTTTTTACAACTATAGCATGTGCTTAATCGGAGATGGACGTTGTGAAGGATATGGAAACTTGGCATGATTTAAGGGCGATAATTTAGGCTAGATTTGCTTTTATTTCTAAAGGGGTAATGAGCTGATTATTAGTCTTTTTACCTAAAATAGGTCACCTACACTTGTATATATAACACTCTTCCCCATTCGGAAGAACACACAACACAACTCTCACACGCTTAGACACTCGAAACTATAGTGATCCTTGTACTCAGCTCATTATCATCCAAAGTTGTAACTATTTTTCTTATATTAAAGTTTGGTGATCGGTAGTTGCCATCACCCGAGGTTTTTTATGCCGGAGATCATACATTGATCAAGGGCTTTTTCCTCGTATAAATCATTGTGTCTTTGCATATTTCACATTGAAGTGATCCTTTACTTCTTCTACAAACCAAGCATCATACCCCATTTACAAAAAGTTTGGTTGCATTATCCTTGTGTGATTTTTGACCAAAACAGTTTGGCGCCCACCGTGGGGCAATTGGTGCTTCATTCATAAGAAAACCTTTTGTTCGAAATCATTTCAAAGAATTACATGGCGTCATCATTGAAAAACATGTCCACGGCAATGTCTGCAGTCACCTCGTCTCAGAACACTCTGCCTCCTCCACCGGCAGGATCCCAGAAGAATGCTGAGAAGAGACAAACTCCTACTAATTCTAAAACTCCATCTCCTTCTGCTATGAATTCTTATATTCCCAGTACTAGTGACGTATTTACTTTGATTTTGGAGATGAAGGATCGTTTGCAGCGGCAGGATGAAACTAATGAAAGGATCCTCAGGGAAATTGGAGATCTCAAAAGACAAAAGAAAACGGCAGAGGATCATTCCCCACTGATGCCCAAATCCTTGAGCTTTGATACTCCAATGATCACTTCTCAGCCATCGGGAATTCCAGACGTGCAAATTATGGGAGAATCAAGAGGATTGCACCTCGGATTGACAGCAATGACTCAGGCATCAGGCTCACACTTTCAGCCGGCAGGATCCTATCCCCAGCGTATGGGATCCTTCATGAATTCGGGAGTTTATCCGGGAGCACAGCAGTTTCAAGGATCCTACTTTATTCCAGGATCATCCCAGGGTCAAGGATCCTCCTTCGTTCCAGGATCATCCCAGGTTCAAGGATCCTCCTTCGTTCCAGGATCATCCCAGATACCAGGATCCTTCCAGATGCCAGGATCCCTAAAAAGTTTGCAAACAGGAAGTCTAGATGTCCATCAAGGGGACTTCATTCCAATGCAGACCATTGCTTCCACTGGTCCCTCCGTTATCCCAGAATCCCAGCAATATGGATTCACTAACTTGAACTCAATGGGAGGTAACACTTTAAATAATCATCTTACCACTAACCATGGATTCATGCAGGATACAGGTGTCAATCATGCTATGGCCAGGGAATTGCAGAAACTAAAAGATATGATCTCAAGTGTTCCAGGGGTAGTCAAGCCTATCCCAGAGATTGCAGATGGAAGCCATAAGGTATCTCGCTTTGCACCGCCAATTTGTGATGCAGAGGTACCCAAAAGGTTCCATATCCCTACTATGAAGCTGTATGATGGTACAACGGATCCAGAGGAGCACATAGCACAATACAGGGAGAGGATGGAGATCAATCCTATCCCAGAAAAGTTGAAGGAAGCATGCCTATGTAAAGGATTTGGATCCACTCTTACTGGATCAGCTCTTAAATGGCTGCTAAGTCTTCCCCCTTACTCTATTACTTCATTTGCTAATTTAGTTAATTTATTCAATAACCAATTCTCTTGTAGTAGAAAATTTGAAAGATTAACTAGTGATTTGTACAGGATAACTCAAAATCATAATGAATCATTAAGGGATTATATAACTAAATTTAGTAAAGAATCCTTGGACATTCCCAACTTGGATATGGCTACGGCTGTTGAAGCCTTCAAAATGGGACTGCTTAAGGATTCATTATTCTATGATGATCTTGTTATGACACCATGCAGGAACCTAGATGAAGTAAGAACTCGGGCACTCAGGTTCATCCGGCTAGAGGATGACAAGAGGATCCAGGAGAGACAAGTAGGATCCTCAAAACAGGAGAAGCAAGGATCCTCCTTCAAGAGCAATAAGTTCAAATCCTACCATAGAAACGACAACCAGAATGTGCATGCTGTTGACCAAGAAGAGGATGATGAAGATTATCCTCCAATCTCAGAATATTGTTTTTCCGTTGATAATCATGAACTAATCCTTGCAATGCAGAATCTAGGTGAAAAAGCTAGGTGGCCCAGGAAGAATGATAAACCATCCGGGACTAAAGACAAGTCAAAATGGTGTGCATACCATGAGGATTTTGGGCATCTAACTGAAGAATGCATAGCTTTAAGAAAAGAGATTGGATATCTGTTAAGCAAGGGGCACCTAAAAGAATTGTTGGGAAGAAAAAAGCAAAGGACTCAGGATCCTGAAAGGATCCCTGAAAAGGCTCCTGCACCTCCGGCAAATGCACAAGTGATCAACTTTATTTCCGGAGGGTCAGACATCTGTGGTACATCTTTCTCGGCGGCCAAAAGGCATGCAAAGGAGTCAAAAATGGATAATGGAGAAAGACCTATTAGAACATCAAGTGTCTCAGAAGGGAAGATGATAACGTTTGATGAGGATGATCGCATTAACATTCAGGATCCTCATCATGATAGTTTAGTTATTACTCTCTTTATCTCTAACCATTTTGTCCGCAGGATCCTTATCGATGGAGGAAGCTCAGTGAACATTATCCAGCTTGATGTTCTGAAGAAAATGGGTATTCCAGAATCAGACATCACACCAAGATCCTCCGTACTTATAGGATTCAGTGGAGAAACGAAGAAAACTCTGGGGGACATCAAACTCCCAATCTACGTGGAAGGATTACATAATTATCAGAAATTTTGTGTTATTGACTCTTTATCCTGTTGCAATGTTATCCTTGGCAGGCCTTGGATACATGATATGAAAGCAGTCCCATCCACCTACCATCAATGTGTGAAGCTCCCTAGCCCATGGGGAATAATCAAGATCGACAGTGATCAGCAGGAGGCTAAGGATTGTTATACCTCATCCATGAAGCCAACCTCGAAGCCAAGGGAGCAATAGCATTACAGTATCCTCCGAGGAATGTCTTGGAGGCAAGGGAACAAGATGTGGACGAAATCCTCTTGGATCCTAGTGATCCTGAATCAAAAATCTATATCGGATCAGGGATCCTTGGCAAGATGAAAGAAGACTTAATATCCTTCCTCAAAAGAAGAAAATCTACCGTTGCTTGGAAACATGAAGATATGACAGGTATATCTAAGGATATTATTACTCACAAACTTGGCATTGACAGGTCCATCAAACCAATCCATCAAAAAAGGAGGAAGTTTGCACCAGAAAGGAATGCCATTATCCAAGAAGAAGTAGAGAGACTACTTCGAGCAGGTATGATCAGAGAGGTAAAGTATCCAAAATGGTTAGCCAATGTGGTCGTTGTCCAAAAGAAAAACGGAAAGTGGAGGGTATGTGTCGATTTCACTGATCTGAATAAGGCATGTCCCAAGGATCCTTTCCCATTACCCCACATTGACTCCATGGTGGATGCAACAGCGGGGCATGAACTGTTGACCTTTATGGATGCATCATCTGGATTCCAACAAATTCAGATGGAACCATCTGACCAAGAGGATACAGCCTTTATGACCCCAACAGGTTTGTATTGTTATATTGCCATGCCTTTTGGATTAAGAAATGCAGGTGCAACATATCAAAGGCTGGTGAATATGATGTTCAAAGATCAAATTGGACAAACTATGGAAGTATACATAGATGATATGGTAGTCAAATCAAAGAAAGCTGAGGATCACCTAAGGGATTTGGAAGAAGCATTTGATATCCTTGATAAATATAACATGAAGCTTAATCCTTCAAAATGCCACTTTGGTGTTAAGGCAGGAAAATTCCTAGGATATATGGTATCTCAGAGAGGCATTGAAGCAAGTCCGGAGCAAATTAAAGCACTAGTGAACATCAAGTCCCCTGCCAACGCTAAGGATGTGCAAAGGCTAACAGGCAGGATAGCAGCTCTGAACAGGTTCATATCAAAATCCTCAGAAAAATGTAAAGAATTTTACGATATCCTAAGGAAGAACAAGAAGTTTGAATGGACTGAGAAACATGAGAATGCTTTACAAGCCCTTAAAGAATATATGTCCTCAGCACCAGCATTAACAAAGCCTGAAAAAGGAGATGTGTTATCCTTATATTTGGCGGTATCCTCAACCGCTGTGAGTGATGTCCTTGTTAAGGATCATGAAGGTACACAATATCCTATCTACTATGTAAGTAAGAGTTTACTTGATGCCGAATCCAGGTACTCACACCTCGAAAAACTTATCCTTGCATTAATCATGGCATCAACGAAGTTAAGGCATTATTTTGAAACCCATACTATTGTTGTTAGAACTAACTTTCCAATTAAGAATGTCCTCAGGAAACCAGAGATGTCAGGAAGAATGGCTAAGTGGGCAGTAAAGCTTAGTGCCCATGATATAAGATATGAGCCAAGAACAGCCATTAAATCCCAAGCATTAGCTGGCTTTGTGGCTGATTTCAGTAGTGATCTACAAAAAGAAGCAGAATTGGAAGTCCAGCAGCTGAATGAAACCAAGGATCCTTGGATACTACACACCGATGGATCCTCAAATATCAAGGGCACAGGGCTCGGGATACTACTAAAATCGCCACAGGGGGACATAATACCCCACTCCATAGCCTGTGAGTTCCAAGCAACTAACAATGAGGCTGAATATGAAGCCTTAATTGTTGGCTTACAAATTGCTAAGGATATGGGGAGATAGTCAAGGAATTGGCACTCTCTTTTGTCTCTTTCAGCTTAACACAGGTACCAAGGGAGGATAACACGGAAGCTGATGCATTGGCCAACTTAGGATCATCCTTAAAAATTCCAGAAGACATAAGTATCCCTATCATCCATATCCTGGCTCCTGCTATTGAAAATCAAGTGGCCATGGAAATAGAAGAGGATACTGCAGTAATCCCTAGTGAAGAAGCTCAATCTTATGCAGGATCATGGGTCTCACCAATCATGAGATACTTGCAACACGGGGAGATTCCGATGGGAGAAAATCCTAGAGCTTTCAGGATTAAGGTATCTCAATTTACAATCTTAAATAATGTGCTATATAAACGATCCCTTGCAGGACCATATTTAAGATGTATTGAGGATCCTGAAATTGAAGAAGTGTTGAGAGACTTCCATGAAGGAGATTGTGGAAACCACACTGGGGGCAGGGCATTGTTCTCAAGGATCCTTAGAACAGGATACTACTGGCCAACCATGAAAAGGATGCTGCAGAATATGCTAGGAAATGTGATCCTTGTCAAAGACACAGCAATATCCTTCATCAACCAGCTGAATTGCTACACCCCATACCATCCTCTTGGCCATTCATGAGATGGGGAATGGATATAGTTGGCAAGCTCCCTAAAGCACCTGGTGGAAAAGTATTTATGCTTGCCATGACTGACTACTTCTCTAAGTGGATAGAAGCTGAAGCTTTTGCTCAAGTCAGAGAAAAAGAAGTTATATCCTTTATCAAAAGAAACATTATAACTAGATTTGGCATCCCCTCTGAAATTGTATGTGATAATGGTTCCCAATTCATTGGAAGCAGAACCTCTAACTTTTGTGACAGTTGGGGAATTAAGATGATAACTTCAACACCAGTTCATCCGCAAGCCAATGGCCAAGCAGAATCATCCAACAAGATCATCATCAACAATCTGAAGAAGAAGCTAGGATCCAAGAAGGGAAAGTGGGCAGAGGAGTTACCTTATGTGCTATGGGCTGATAGAACAACTCCCAAGAATGCCACTGGTCAAACCCCTTTTTCTTTAGTATTTGGGGCAGAAGCAGTTATCCCAACAGAGATGGTGATCCCAACTGCTAGAACAAGTGCTCGTGATCCTGAAGAAAATGCTACAATCCTGGCTCAGGATTTGGATACTATTGAGGAAATCAGGGATCTGGCTAGGATAAGGATGGCAAGCTACCAACAAAGAATGGCTGGTGCTTACAACAAAAATGTTAGGATAAGGAAGTTCCAAGTCGGAGATATGGTGTTGAGAAAAACATTCCAAAACACTATTAATCCTGCTGACGGGAAGTTAGCACCAAAGTGGGAAGGCCCTTACTTAATTGAAGCTGAAGCAGGAAAGGGGGCATACAGATTGCTAACTATGGAAGGAAACTTGTTACCAAGAGCCTGGAATGCTGTTCACTTAAAGAGATACTTTATGTGAACATGATCCTTCAAGCATGTGATCCTTACACTGAAGTATCCTCGAAAGATCCCGGTGATGTCAGTGATCCTTACTCTGGTAATGTCCTTATCTTAAAACATTTACATTTCCTTACTTTTTACCAAAGGATAAGGATCTTGTATCCTTCATCCTCTTCTCACGAACCATTTGAGTTATGATAGTTCAGGTATCTACAGCATATCGTCAAAGATCTTCAAATGCAACGCAGATCCTTGGGCTTGTCCCCAGTTATCCTTGGGATTATCCCCAGTTTCCGCCAGCAGCGCACGATGATCCTGATATAGTTCACGTCTTTGGGACCAGTACCCACTTCCGGGGCTGACAACCTCATCGTACTGGCTATACCCAGGATCCTACGTATAATGGTAGACGTACCATACATCCGTTCATAAGGTTTCTAACGTTTTCACGTTAGCTAAGGTTTTGACATTTTCATGTCACTAAATTTGGATAGTCGCCAGTAAGGGCCATACTCCAGTTTACATACGATCCTTTGGGCTTGTCCCCAGTTATCCTTTGGGCTTGTCCCCAGTTATCCTTTGGGCTTGTCCCCAGTGATCCTTTGGGATCATCCCCCGTTATCCTTTGGGCATGTCCCCAGCTACTAATTTATCTTTTACATTGGCTTAGTCCCAAGTTATGTTCCATTTTTCAGGATCTCGAAGCTAAACAAATAAGGATCCTTAATCCTTGTTATCCGTTAAAATTTCACTTATGGTTATCTTGATCAAAGGTTAGGATCCTAACTTGGATCCTCAGGTATGATCCTTGACTATTTTGATTATACTAAACAACCCTTACACTTTGACAACTAAACCTATGATCCTTGAAATTGATTGCTTCAAAAATTTTCAGTATCAGGATATTTGATCTAAGGATCATATCCTAAATTTATTAAACATGGTTTGCTCAACTCTTGTTACTATAACAAATATGTTTCTAAAACAAATTGGAAGATAAGAAGATAAATAAAGGATAACAACACGAGATAAGCCAGAAAGATTAGAGTTATATTATTAACAAAAGGATCTTAAACCCTTTCAAAAAGTTGTCAAAATTGCCAACCCACATTTCTACCAGCAAAACGTGGCCCGTCCACATGGGTTGGCAAAGGGTGTCCATTGTCTATGCGGTCTTAGCATGTGCAGGAAATTAAAGGCGGCAGGATCACAAAGGCTTCATCCCCCAAACAGAGGATCCCTCCACCATTTGCGATCCTACCTATTGTTCAAAGGATCCAGGATCCTTAACCCTAAAAACTATTGTTCAAAGTACAAACCATAAAATTGTTTCAAACATCACAACCACTACCAAACTCAAAAAATTGGGCTCCGGCCTAGTCTCAAAATATCCATCATTGCCCAATCCTGCAGCTCAACCCTTCGCTGCCTCATCACCACCGGCTCCACTAGCTTCTCCACCCTGATCCTTGCCAGCATCACCACCCTCCAGCATTGGGATATCCTCAGCATCATCGTCATCCTCCAACTCTGCTAGCCTTGCCTTCCAACCTTCCACGTCCCATGTGCCTTTGTCAAAGGAAGGATCCTGAGCCTCCGCAGCCATCTGCAGCTGGATCTTATACATAGTTATCGCAGCAGAGACCTTAGCATCCTGGGTGATGTCACGCTTCTCGTAGTCAAAGCTGATCAGTGCTTTGACAGCTTTATCCTTGGTAGCCCGGAGCTCCTTCTCAAGATCAGCTATTTTGAGATCCTTCAGCACACCCATCTGTTGAAGGTCGGCAATCTGGCGGTCTTGATCTTCAACATGATTAACATAAGTCTCTATTTCGGTAAATCTCTGCAAGAAAAACAGGATATGACGTCAGACATAGGTGATCCTCAAAACCATCAGGATAACCAACAGGGGCAATGATCCTTACCTCATTGACATAGTCGAGAAACTGTTGGCGGAGCAGAGGAAATCCTTGAAGATCCTCCGGAGCCTTCCTCTTCTTTCCCTTACCCCTAATGGGTAATTTAGGGGCTGAAGCAGAGGGACTAGCAGCAGGAGTCTTCTTCTTCGAAGACTTGACGTTGGCCAGATCATCAATCCCAAACAAGGAGGCAGACTTGGCGGACTTAGCAGATTTCCCAGCACCTACACAATCAAAACAAGATAAGTCTCCTAACTAATTTAATATTTTTGCATAGAACTTACTTTTTGGTAAAGATACTTACTTGACATTGTGGCAGATGCGGAGGATACTTCTTGTGAATCTTGGATGGTGACCTGAAAACTTCTGGTCTCAGGATCAAGCTTCTTGAAAGCTAAAACTCTCTCTCTTGCAGCAGGAGTTAACTTGAGATGAGTAACGGATATAGCTGAAAAAACACAAAAGACAAAAAAGACATTAGTGATCCTCATCATAAGAAACAAGTCTGATGGTGATCCTTCCAGGATCCTCTATCCTACCATGAGTAGCCCACTCCTTGGGCAGATCCTCCCCGTTAGGGATGGTATCTCTCCTAACAAAGAAGAATCGTTGCTTCCAGTTGGTATCATTTTTTGTGACCCTAAAAACAGGGTGATCCTCTCCAGCTTTCCGTTTCAATAAGTATCGACAGGAACCAAATGTGGTAAGATCATATAACTCGGCCAGCTCCGGCATCCCTAAGTCAATCCCCTCCTGCTCGATGATCCTCTCGAAGGTATACAAGACCCTCCAGATCATCGGCATAGCTTGGATATAAGATATGCCGGTCAAAGAAAAGAAAGATTGGGTGAAGGCCGGAAAAGGATACGAATATCCTATGGTAAACGGAGTTGCAGGAAAGGCCACCCAGGCGTCGGAAACGAAATCACTCAGAGCGGTGGGAGTAAAAGACTTGAAGACGGTATCCGCTGGAAAACAGTGACGGATCCTATCAACATGAGCATCAGTAAAGCAGCACCTCTCTGTAGGAGAGTCTTTGACGATCCCTTGGCTTTTCAAGGGACTGATCTTCTTGTGATCCTTGTGAGGAGAATTTCAGAGCAACATACTCTTGGCAGGATAAAAGCAGAAAAACAGAGCAAGAGAGGGAAGAAAGAGAAGAGAATACCTGATTGATCTTCGGTAGAGATTATAAAGGGAGAATATCTTGAATTTAAATGAAGATTGATCCTAACCCTATCTCCTATTTATAATCATGATTTGCAGAGATGTCACCTCAATGACGTAAAGGTTGCAACGGCTAGTTCGAGATTAACGGCTAGTTATCCGAATTGTTCGTTGCAGATAAGATCAAAGCAAAATATAACTCGTTAATTTACAATAAACTCCTTATATTTTGGGGGCAATTGTTAGGGCTGGATTTTTACAATACATGATCCTCACGTGTGATCCTAACCAGTGATCCTTGTTTCTTTGGCAGATAGTGATCCTCAGCAGAGTTCCAGGATCAGGATCACGGACCATCATAGGATCCTCATGCTAACAGTTGCTTTCGTTGAATTTAATGTTGTTTTGCAGGACATCTAGCAGGATCCGCTCTTAAGCATCACAATCAAAGGACGCGTCTTTACAACTATAGCATGTGCTTAATCGGAGATGGACGTTGTGAAGGATATGGAAACTTGGCATGATTTAAGGGCGATAATTTAGGCTAGATTTGCTTTTATTTCTAAAGGGGTAATGAGCTGATTATTAGTCTTTTTACCTAAAATAGGTCACCTACACTTGTATATATAACACTCTTCCCCATTCGGAAGAACATACAACACAACTCTCACACGCTTAGACACTCGAAACTATAGTGATCCTTGTACTCAGCTCATTATCATCCAAAGTTGTAACTATTTTTCTTATATTAAAGTTTGGTGATCGGTAGTTGCCATCACCCGAGGTTTTTTATGCCGGAGATCATACATTGATCAAGGGCTTTTTCCTCGTATAAATCATTGTGTCTTTGCATATTTCACATTGAAGTGATCCTTTACTTCTTCTACAAACCAAGCATCATACCCCATTTACATAAAGTTTGGTTGCATTATCCTTGTGTGATTTTTGACCAAAACAATGGTAGTGAAGTCTAAGAAGGCTGAGGATCATCTTCAGGATATTGAAGCAGCATTTGATATCCTGCATCAGTATAACATAAAGCTGAATCCTGCTAAGTGCCATTTTGGAGTGGGGGCAGGAAAGTTTCTAGGATATATGGTAACTAAAAGAGGGATAGAAGCGAGCCCAGAACAGATCAAAGCCATCCTAGATATCAAATCACCTTCTAACATGAAGGATGTTCAAAGACTGATAGGACGAGTAGCAGCATTAAACAGATTTATCTCAAGATCCTCAGAAAAATGCAAGGAGTTTTATGATATCCTGAAGAAAAATAAGAAGTTTGAATGGGGGGAGAAGCATGAAGCAGCCTTGCAGGATTTGAAGCAATACCTCTCAACTACACCTCTACTGATGAAGCCTGAGGATGGTGAACCATTATCCCTGTATCTTGTAGTATCAGAGAATGCAGTAAGTGATGTCCTTGTAAAGGATCATGAAGGTCAGCAGTATCCTGTTTATTATGTTAGCAAAAGTTTATTAGATGCTGAAACTAGATACTCTCATTTAGAAAAGTTAATATTGGCTCTAGTTATGGCATCAACAAAGCTTAGACATTACTTTGAGACACATAGGATTCATGTTAAAACCAATTATCCTGTTAAGAATGTGCTTAGGAAACCTAAGATATCAGGTAGAATGGCTAAATGGTCAGTAAAGTTAAGTGCCTATGATCTAGTGTACGAACCTAGAAATGCCATAAAATCTCAGGATTTAGCTGACTTTGTGGCTGATTTCGGTAGTGATATTCAAAATGAAGTGGACCTAGAAGTACAACAACTAGGAGAAACCTTAGAATCCTGGACATTATATACTGATGGTGCCTCTAATGTTAGAGGAGTAGGATTGGGTATACTACTAAAATCGCCACAGGGGGACATAATACCCCAAGCTATTAGATGTGAATTTCCTGCCACTAATAATGAAGCAGAATATGAGGCTTTGATTGCAGGATTAGAATTGGCTAAGAACATGAATATTAAAAGTTTGCAAGTATATGTTGACTCCTTATTAATCACTAATCATTTTAATGGATCCTATGCAGTTAAAGGTGAGAAGTTAATTGAATATCTCGATATTCTCAAAAAATTAGCAGGATATTTCGATGTTTTTACACTTGAACAGGTACCAAGAGAGGATAATGCTGAAGCGGATGCCTTGGCAAACTTAGGATCATCAGTCAGGATACCAGAGGGAACCTAAATACCGATACTTCATATCCTGTATCCTGCCATGGATCCTTTCAGAGCTCAGGATAAAGAGGTAACAAGCATTCAGGATCCTGGTCATGATCCCGAGGAGGATACTGGATCCTGGATGACTCCAATCATAAGATATCTAAGAGAAGGACACATTCCTGACAACGAAAATCCTAAGGCATTTAGGATGAAGGTATCACAATTCACCATTATAAATAATATTTTGTATAAGAAATCTCTTGCAGGTCCATACCTAAGATGCTTGAAGGATCCTGAGGCCATGGAAGTGCTTCAGGATATACACGGAGGGGATTGTGGTAACCATACTGGGGGCAGATCTTTATTCTCGAAAGTGTTGAGAATGGGATACTATTGGCCGACAATGAAGAAAGATGCTGCAGAATATGCTCGAAGATGTGATGCATGTCAGAGGCATAGCAACATATTGCACCAACCGGTTGAACCATTATATCCTATAGCTTCCCCTTGGCCATTCATGAAATGGGGAATGGACATAGTAGGAATGTTGCCGAAAGCTCCGAGAGGAAAAGTTTTTATGCTAGCAATGACCGACTATTTTTCTAAATGGGTTGAAGCTAAAGCATTTGTCCAAGTTAAAGACCAAGAAGTAGTATCCTTCATAAAGAGAAATATCCTGACCAGTTTTGGAGTACCAGCTGAGATAATCTGTGACAATGGTTCTCAGTTCATAAGCAAGAGGACCACTGACTTTTGCAAGACTTGGGGGATCAAAATGATCACGTCTACCCCGGTACATCCCCAAGCAAATGGGCAAGCAGAATCCTCAAACAAGATAATAGTCAACAACCTGAAAAAGAGACTAGGAGCTAAAAAAGGAAGATGGGAAGAAGAACTACCCTTTGTTTTGTGGGCTGATAGGACTACAATAAAGAGTGCAACTGGCCAAACCCCTTTCTCCTTAGTATTTGGAGCAGAAGCGGTGATCCCAACAGAAATGCTGATACCTACGGCAAGATCCAATCTCCAGGATCCTGGGCAAAATCCTGAAGCAATGTGCCAAGAATTAGATACTGTGGACGAAACAAGGGATGCAGCAAAGCTAAGGATGGCATCATATCAACAGAGGATATCCAGAGCATACAACAAGAATATAAGGACTAGGAGATTTCAAGTCGGAGATTGGGTGTTAAGAAAAGCTTTTCAGAATACTACTAATCCTGCTGATGGAAAATTAGCTCCAAAATGGGAAGGACCCTATGAGATCGAATCAGAGGCAGGAAAAGGAGCCTATCGACTCAAGAATATGGAAGGGAATATGCTACCAAGATCCTAGAATGCTATACACCTAAAGCTCTATTTTAAGTGAGTTTAGAATTTAATTTCTGACTCGTAATGGTATGAATTCTATCTCTTTTCAATATATTCGAGTTTATTTTGAACCTAATACTGACTTAAGCATCGGAGGGGTGTTAGCCAAGCTAACACCCACCTTAGTTTAAGGTTGTTTTGCAGAATATGCTTCAGGATATACACTCAGGATAACTTAAAAGATTATAGGATTGGCCCCCTCTCTCACGTTTAAGGGATCCTGATCCCTTCACAGGTTTAAAGGTATTCACCTTTCTCTCGAATTGGGTTTAAACACCCCGCCTGGAGCGCAAGTTATCTAGGGATAGTTCAAGGTAGCGGGACCAGTCCATGTAAAAGTGCTGACAATTTCGTTACTGTTGGCTATATCCTGGATCCTAAAGGTATATGAGGATTGATCACCCTCTCTCACGAAAGGGTATTTTCATACTCTCTAAGGTTTAAAGGTTTTCACCTTTCTAAGTCTTGGAGTTTGTACACTCTCGCCTGTAGCGCACGAAAATCAGGGATTATCCCCAGGATATTAAGGATTTGTCCCAGGATATTAAGGGTTTGACCCAAGATATTCAGGATTCATTCAGTTAAAGCTAAAGTATGACTTATGTTTGCATTAATAAGTCCCCGAATATATTGACCACAGGGAACATATATTGTACAACTTAAAGGATGGATTCAAACTTACAAGTGTGCACTGGGGACATTCCTACAATTGAAGATTAAAATTGACTCCTTGGGAATCTCTGGTATGATCTTTCCTTTTCATTTGGATAATTTGAGTTTAGTGATTTATGTGTCAGTATCCTGAGCAGGATATCTCTCAGGATACTCCTACAATGTGTTCCCAAGGATATTCAAAAACTGTTTTCATGGATAAAATTCGTACAATAAAGGTATGAAAGCAGAAATAAAACTAAAAGAAAGTCATATTATTAACATTCCAAAAGTTGTGCTTTTGGTTTCACCTCAAACCAAGGTCCATCCACCGAAAGCACGCTTAGTTCCCTACCATATTTACTTAACATTTGAAGGTTTTGTCTCAAACCGAGACCCATCCACCTCCAACTGTTATATTGTCCAAAAGTAAAGCATACTAACGTTAATGACCAAGGGCTTCGTCCTGAAACTCAGGATCCCTCCGCCTTTGGCCATTATATTGTTCAAAGTGCAGGAAAAGTAAAGTGCAGAAAAAGTAAATTGTTTTGGGGATTACAAACCAACATTCAAATTTAAAAAGTGGGCTCCAGCCTAGGCATCAATATCCATCATTGACCACTTGAATGCTCTCACACAATGGCATCTTCTCAAGCTTTCTCCGTCTTCTCAACCCCAGCATCCTGCGCAGCATCCGTCCCAGCATCCTTTTCCTCTCCAGCTTTGTCTACCACCTCTGCTGACTTAGAAGATTCGCCAGCCTCCGCAGGATGTGGCACTGCCTTGCCTCCGAGCTCCTTCAGCTAAGCCACCCAGGATTTAACCGGCCAGGCTGGACACTCAAGCCCTGTCTCCTTGGCCTCATATGCCATCTTGATACGAGCTTGTAGCAGAGAAACAATGGCAGAAGCTTTGATCCCTTCCCGGAAAGAAACCATGGCCTGTTCCTGCTCCATTTGGACGGTAGCCAGCTTGGCCTCAGCATCTTGGGTGACTTTCTTCAGTTTGTCCTCGTAATACCGAGTCTTCACTTCGGCAATAATGCCTTGGTCGGCAATGGTAGTCTCGAGCTATTTAATCCTAGCCTCGTGGAGTGCAGCAGTTCCGCAGGCATCGCTGTAAAGGTGGAGCAGATGCTGGAGGCCCTGTAAGTCAAAATTCAGGTATAAGTCAATATTCACTAACCTGAATATCCTGTCAGGATATTATGCAGGATATAGTAGCAGGATATTACGTTGTTAAGGAAGGATGTCATCGGTTCCAAGGAATCAGTAAAGCTGAGCTCGTCGTAAGAAAACCCTTCGAGGCCTGGGACACTAACTTCGGAGCCCTTCCTCTTTTTTGCGGTGGAAGCACGAGCCCTCGTAATGGGCTTAAGAGTCGGAAGCGGTTTTGAGCTGGTGGCGGCAGGAGCCTCTTTCTTGACGATGGGTGGAGTAGGTTAACTGTCAAGCTCGTCAAGATCGAGGAAAATTGGAACTTTGCTAGAATCTGCACACAGGTAGTAAAACTCTTTCCTAAACATTTCAAATAAAAACATGTACGCAGGATATCGAGCAGGATCCTTACCAGATATGTTTGCACTGGAAATGGGACTTGGAGAAGGTGGGGATGGATTGAAACTTCTTTCACCCTCTGGGAGGAGTCTGATGGCGTTGATTCTTTTTTGTGAGTCGGCTAAGGGGGGTGCAAGCTTTCTAAAGTCAGCTGTGTACAAGAAAAAACAAAAATGGTTACAAGATATGTAGCATGATACAAGACAGGATCATCCTAAAACCCTAGGTCCTACCCTTTTTCAACCATTTCACTGGATAATCCGCCCCACCAGGGATTGAATCTCTTTTTACAAAAAAGAATTTGGATTTTCATTCCTCTTCGTTCCTGGTGGCTCGGAGGATTAATGGGTCACTAGAAGTAGAGTAAAACAAGAATCGACAAGAGCCGTGACATCTAAGCAGGTATGCTAAAGGGAGGTCATGGACGGAAAGGTCAGGGATATGATTCTTCTTGATTTGATCAAGAACAGACAGGACCCGCCAAAGCATTGGCATTGTTTAACTAAAAGAGATCTTGGTGAGATTAAAAAACTCGGTGATAAACTCAAAGAAAGGAAATTGTAACCCTAAGGTAAAAGGAAAAGCATTAAAGCATAGCCATTCATCAGAAACCATATCTGATCGGATTTCCTGATAAAATGGCCGGAACACCATCCCTTCCAGGAAGATGCTGGAGGTTTTAAGGGCTGACAAATGTGCACTATCAAAAGTACATATTTCCTTCTCCGGATCTTGGAGAATATTCTACTGGATAAATGTGGGAATGGAGTCACCGGAGCTCGATCTAGTTTGTCTAGCCATTTGGTGCCGGAATTTGAAACATGTGTAAGGATGAAGATGAGAATGAGAGAGAAAATATTTACCTGTTTCTCTTCGGTGTTGGTTAAAAGAAGATAAGCATGAGAAGATATAGGGAGCAATGAGTAAATGTAGATTGAACGGTTATAAGCAGTCACATCAGGTCTTATCTCTTAATTACCTTGGTTATCGTGAAAAATGTAACCGTTGGGACTCAGGATCCTTAACGGTAACATTTTTGGGGACAATTGTTATGGGTGAAATTCTGAGCCTATATCCTGGTCAATATCTTGAGATATGTATTGATTATATGATATGTGTTCATACCCCGGGTTACGCATTCAGGATATTGGTAACATCCTGAATGGTATCCTGAGGATCACTAACGGGTTATGTGCAGGAATATGAGTCCAAGCTTGTAACGTTCATAAGGACCTTTTCTCCGGAAGACTCGCTCTAAGTTGTTCGAAGAAGGACGTTGAACCCGCTTTACTTGGTCTCCAACGGCTAATAAAGAATATTCGAAGGCATCCCATACTTATAGGAGATTTTGTTTTAGTTTACTAGCTATGAATAGATGACAAATCAGATCGAATAGGACACACCAAAAACACTCACTGCTCTCACACTTCTCTCTCTTGCAACTTTCACTTTCACAACAAACATTGTAACACTTAGCAATTTGATCAATATCCTGCACTGTATCCTGACGTTTAAAGCAATAAGAAGAACAAGGCAGCTGCGATTGTCAGCTCCCGAGGTTTTGTGCCGGCGATCTAGATTGATCAAGGGCTTTCCTCGTATATCCCGTGACACCTTTTACCTTTTTTGCTCATTGTTTGATCGTAGATACAGCTCAATATCCTGAGCCATATCCTGAAACTATTTTTGTTCAAACCACTTAATTAATACATTTTTTAACACATTCTCTTAGCACACTACCTCACTTAACAAATTTGATCACTTAATTGCTTCGGTAATTTTTGACCAAAACAATAATAACTAGCTTTTTATCACAGGCAATTTGGGCTTGGTTATGCGACAACCAATCCATGCCTAAAACTATATCAAACCCAGCCAATTTCATTGGCAAGAGGGATAGCGGGATAGAATGATTCTTAATGGAGATGAAGCATCCATCAAGAAGAGTTGAAGCTGTTTCTAAGGTACCATCAGCAAGCTCTACCTCATATTTTATGTCTAGAGTCTTAATAGGTAGATTCAATAACTTACAAAACTTATGGTCTACAAAGGACTTATCAGCACCAGAATCAAATAAGACTCTAGCATAGTTATTATTAATGAGGAATGAGGAAGGTACCTGTTATGACGTTCTCGTCGTTCACCGCTTCCTTAGCATTCATCTGAAAAACTCTTGCATTGTTTTTCTTCGCCTCCTCGGGCTTCTTAGCATTCTTGGGGCAATTGGTCTTGATGTGCCCCTTTTCGTTGCAACCGTAACAGGTTGCATCCTTGATGTTTCGGCACTCTACAGACTTGTGCCCTTTCTTCTTACAAATCCCACATGGTTTAGCTTGTTGGTCCTGATTGCACTTCCCAAAGTGCCTCTTGTTGCAAGTCTTGCATCTGGGCTTGTCACCCGATTGTCCTTTCTTAGAACCAGAGTTCCATTTGTTCTTCTTGTTCGACTTATGGGAATGGTCTTCTTCCCTTTTTCTTTTCCCGTCATCAGTGGTTTTCTTTGCCCTACTCCTCACAACATCAAGAGTAAGAGGCAGAGATAGATCTATAGCAGATCTATATGTAGTAGGCTTGGAAGCCTTGACATTTCCTTTCACCTCTGGGCTAAACCACCGATAAAACGCGTGATGCGTTTGGGTTCTGGGGTAACCAAGTATGGTATAAGCCTCGACATCGAGTTGAAACTGGTCACATAGGACCTACAATCCAGATCCTTCATCACCAAAGTGAGGAAGTCAGTCTCTATCCTCTCGACTTCATGTTGAGGACAATAAGTGTCCTTTACCAGATCAACAAACTTGTTCCACGAAAGGTTATATAGAGGAACTTTTCCAGTGGATTGCACCAATGCTTTCCACCAAGTGAGGGTGTCGCCCTTGAAAGATCGAGACACAAACTTCACTATATCCTCCTTAGCACATCCACTGATGTCAATCACAGTCTCCATTTCATCTAACCACTTCATGCAGTCGATTGCTCCCTTTTCTCCTGTGAAATCTCTCAGTTTACAGGAGACGGAGTATTTATAGGTACAACCCTTGGTGTACCTGGGAGTCTGTCCAAAAACAATCTGCTTCTGTGGTTCACTTCTCTGATTAGACGAGTGTTGAGACTCATCTTTCTTCTGTGTATGCGAATGAGAATAAGACTTTGAATGAGTTTTGGACCGAACATTACTCGGTTCCTTGCACTTATCATCCACAGCCTGAGCAACTGTTGCGGTTATCATCGCTTGCAATTCAGCACCAGTGATGTTAATCCTGGTATTATTATTTCCTTCCACTGGATGACTATTTGCTTCGTCCGAGCCAGCCATGATTCGAGTACTATATCAAACAATAATGACATATTTAAATTATATAATGAATCATCGCATTGATGATTAGATGGTCATGGTATTATTAAACCATATAGACCATTTTAAATAAAAATCAATTAAATCATGATTTGCCTAGCCTACAACAGAACCATTATAAGCAATCAATAGGATATAATCCTTTATATTTATTAGACAGGGGATATAAATCACAACTGTCAGTGTCATGAACGACATTTTCATATTGCACATGGCTCGCCTCGAAGAACATTTAGATGGCATAAAGGCCTTGTCACAAGGACGATTAAAACATAACCAATGATCTCTTGGACCATTGATCTTTTAAGGGTCGAACCGAGTTCATCGCCTTTTTGACAAGAAGTTTATAAAATAAAACTTTCATTGTCATTATTACACCTTTGCTTATAAGCATACATCTCAGATGGATGTTTTGGTGTATACATCATATTGATGTTTATTAGCCATGATTCACATTGATCATATAGACTATATAGGTGACTTGGAAAAATCCAAGTACATTTGGAAGCTTGTGTGGTTTCTCGTACCGCATAGCCAGGAATATTAACATGTTTTCAGATGTTAACAGGGATTTATTGTCTTAAAAAGGTTGTACCATCATAGCCATTTAATATTTTGGCTAAGTTATACCTTTAAGAATTTCTTTGGCATATCAATTAAAAATTGAAATGATAAAGCATGATGATGTAATAAAATACATATTTAAAATCCAAAAAGAAATTCCATTAAACATTAAACTATTACAAAGGTGCCCTAAACGGATCTTGAACAAACATACTACCCACGCAGGGGCTACAGAAATAGAAATAAGTCCTCGTAGGGAGTAGGTACTGAAAATAAAATGTCCTCACAGGGACTTGATTGAAAAATACAATACAAAATAAAGTAAACAACTTTCTATTTCGTTTTGCCTTTGATGAGACTTGCAAGGCCCTTGAGAAAGCTGTTGTGCTTCTTATTACTTTCATCTGCTTTACGCTCAACCCTGTCCAACCTTTCCATAATTTCTTCAGTTTGCACCTGTTGGGGAGGAGGAGGTTGCTGGTAAGGTGGGTATTGGTACCCTTGCACTAGATATCCAGTTGGATAAACTGGAGGATAAGAAGAAGGATAAAGTGCATTGTATTGAGCTGCAGTAAGGTATGGGTCATGAGTTCCATAACCCACAGAAGTTGGGTATTCAAAAGGCTTGTACCCAGAAGAACCTGGGTAAGTCGGTATCGGGTTGTCGAAACCCACTGGCGGTGGCGGTGGTGCATAAGAAACCGGCGGAGGATCATTTTCCGGCGTCGCGTGCGAGGGCCCACCCATTTGGGGGTCCTCGGGAATCGGAGGGTACGAGCTTCAACCTTGAGGAGAACTGAACCGTGGTCCCCCTCGCACAGATATTCTTGCATTCCTCCTTCGCCTCGGTGGCTTGGGAGGTGGTTGAGGTGGTTGTTGAGGTGCTCCTCAACAGGAAGAGGTGGTGGAGAAACTGCTTGAAGATGCGGCTCATCCAAAGGAGGTTGAGCAGGAGAGTTATGATATGAAGGGGTAAAGGCCCAATCATACGTGGCCCACCTCTCAGCAAACGAATCGTGCCCTTGGTACGGTGATCCTTGATATGGAGAACCGCTCGAGATGCTGATAGGGTGGTCCGGTGTTCCGGTTTGCATATCTGGGTCCGGGTCGTCATACATTTCCATCTCCTGAGAAAAGTGATCCTCGGGTCCTAGGGGATTGAAACCCAGAAAGTCGTTGACATAGTCATTAGGATTAAACTGGGCTGGAGAGTAGGTAGAATCCGAGTGATGAAAGGAATGAGAATGCAAGGAATGATAAGATTGATGGGAATGGTGGGAATCATGCGAATGATATGATGCATGGGAGTGATGAGAATGCTGGGGCTCGTCTGGAACAGGCGGCCCGAATGATGGATGAAAAGAAGGTGATGAGCTCAACGAGACAGAGTGTCTCCCTGGTTCGTAAGAATGACCCCAATGGTCACAGGAATCAGAACTAGAAAATGTCGCAGACGGGGTGCGCCTATGGGAAGGCCCTGCGTGTGCTGATGGTCCACCTCGCATTGGCTCCAGCCTATTTACGAGAGGTACCTGTCAATCAGTCTTTAGAAAATATGTTAGTTTACACTGGTAAATACAATTAACTGACTCTTTTGAAAACATTTATGAAAATTGATTTAAGTGCACATGGCACAAATCATTTATAACTTGGGACAAATATTTAAAGATAATCTTGTATACAGATTTATATGTTTGTTATACAATTGGGGCCGGTTTGGAAACTGGTCCTGATTAACCGACTCACCACTTATAGAACCCACAAAGGAGTTATCCCCAACATGTGGGTTTATATTTTAGCATTTGCATCTGTCAGGTGTATGCCTACACCTCGTGCATAGGTCGTGGCCATTTTCAAATGAAATGAGCCGAGGATATCCAGGACACGGTCGTATTAACCCCCAATGTTCATGTTATCAAACAAGACAGATTAAAACGGGTTATGTAAATTTATTAATCACAATCCGATCAAATGATTTCATACCCGACCAAGTGGTATTATTATAATACCATATCCCAAGCCCATATAAGGGAAAATAAGTTAAAAGTATTTACCTGAGCTTAAATGTGAAAGGTAACTCAGTCGTATAATCCTAAAGCTTTATGATGATACCTTCTACTGGATGCTACTTAATTTGTATAGAAGGTTTAATAACCTATTAGGATGCTAACGGGTCTTTAGTTAAGTCGAAGACTTAGACCGGCTAGCTAGAAAGAAACTTTACGGTTCTAAACGCTAGATTAAGCAGAGACCGGAATAGAATGTGGTTTAGACCCGACAAGCTTGGATACTTGTATAATATGGGTAAACTAAACACATTCTGGAATTTGAGGATTTAATGATAAGGTTAAACCCGTTTCGGCTATTTTACGTAAACTAGTCACATAAACCGATCCGAACGTGTAAATGCGTAACGGGTAACCAAATGAATTATATACAGGACTCAAATGTTATTATGCTTAAAATATGTCAATACATCAGTAAGATGTTAACATACATGCCCAAAAAGTATTTAAAACCAATTTAAGTCCCGTAAGGGCATTTTGGTCATTTTAACAATTATAAAAGAGATTTTATAACAAATTGAAGTTCTGGTCTTTTGTAATCAGTAAAAGTATTTAATTTATCTCATTACATTAGTAAGATATTACATATATGTGAGGTTTACCATTTAAGGCCAAATTATGCCCCGAAAGGGCATTTTGGTCATTTCACATAGGCTTTTAAGGACATTTTTGGTAATCTGAGTTCATAACTTTTACCTACTGTAATAATATTTAAATTTGTTTAAAAACTCAGTAGGTAACAAGTCTTAGGTGTTAAATATGGTTTTTAAACCATACTATGCACCTAATTAGTGTAAAACTCGCTAATTGACGATAATCAAGATGTTTATGTAAATCTGAGATTTTGATCAGTTTTAAATGCTCAAAATAATTTATTTAATGTATGAAATCCGTAGGAAAAGGTTTGGCATTCAAATCATTTGTTAATCTTATTTTATGTCTAAAAAGGGTATTATCGTCATTAACCGAAATACACAAGAACTCTATGTTTTAAACAGATTATAATCTGACCAAAAATCTTAAAATTCCTTAAAAATAATATCTTAACAGTAGGTAATGAGTTTTGGTTTAAAATCCAAGTTTAAACATGTATTATGCAAGATATCGCAAATTAATTAATAAAAAGCTTCTAATTACGATATCGAGCATAACAACTATTTGAGACCAAGAACTGATGTCAAATTTTCGGGACAAGCTTATATATCTGTAGCAAAGGTTTTTGTCCTCTCACATTTCTAAAAATCTCATTTATATGTCAAAAGGGCATAATTGGCATTTATAAGCATATTAACAAACAAGTGCATATAATTCAAACTACTAAGGACCAAGCAATATAACTCCAGAGGGTTATACTACTAAGTAATATGGTCCAAATGGAAGCTTAAAATGTGGGAGAATTAAGCTTGAACAGGTCAAAACTGGAAGTCAAAACAAAAGTCAAGCTTTTGCGACTTTCGGTTATAAACTGACCTTAGACTGATAATTGTCGGGTTAGGACCGATTAAACATGTTCTAATATTAATTGCCAAGTCGTTAGAATGTTAAAATATAATTTAGAACCTCTGTTTTATTAATTTAAGTCATTTCTCAAATTTCTGTCCAGTTTGACTTTTATTAATTTTTTGTCAAACTAGTTTGACCCGACAATTAACTAGTCAAACGAAATAATTAGGAGGTGCCCTTTTAAGGGTTAATCACCTACCTTAATATGGTTCCATAACCACTTTCGTTTCGGTCAGTGGCTGGACCATTTATGATTAAACCGAAAGTCAAAGCTTAATTATGATATATTTGACTTTTCGGTTTTTAAGCTAATTAAAAGGACTAAGCAGGGATTAAAACTCTTACTAATGGTCCTTGCTGTCTTTTCTACACTTGACAATCTCTTCCTAATGCTTGCAAGCTCCAGATGTGTGTTCTTTGAATGTTGTTGCAAATGAAGTGCATATGAACACTAGACTAAAGCTCCTTATATACTAATTTCCAAGCTCATGGATCATTTGCAGCTGTAATGGAGCCTCCTAGGATCACCCCAGGTGTCCTAGTCGTAAAATAAATCTGTCCAACAGCCCCTGGTATCGAGTGAATGAGGTTAAAGTCGGTTTAAAGCTGGAAACCTGCACCTGTCCTCATTTTTCTGCGCTGGGCATTTTTAGGCGGGCAGCGTAAGACTCAGCAAGAGTCTACGCGGGCCGCGACAACCTGTAAATCAGGTTAAAACATTTTACAACTTGGCAGATTCAGTCCCCGGTCGTTTAAAACCTTATACAACCTCATTTTTGACATATAAGGCCTTTGTAGTTAATTTGTGGAGGCTCAAGGATGTATAATCAAACTTCGTTAGGCTCGATTTCGTTAAATATCACTATAAACACAAGTTTCATCGAATTGACACTTTTCACCCAAAGTCTTGAAAACTTGCTTAACGATCTCGAAACCACGTGAAATTTATACCACTTATTCTTGAGAGTATATTTGAATATTTCGAAGCCTCGGGTTCGTTAAAAGGTCACTCAGAGGTCAGAATTAATATGTTGACACGTTTAACCCATGTATTTTATAATCCTCCGATTATTTTCACACACGGCTTCTTATATCCAATTAATCACTCGTTTAAGAATATATTCTTCACGTATGGTCATTCAGAGGCACAAGTTTGACATGTTGACACTTTTAGTCCCTTTGCATACATAATTTCATCATTTGTCAACTTTAGTCCTTCAAACTCAAACTTTCATATAATCAGAGTTTAGGACACGTGTCTATACATCATTGAACACGTTTTTACGTGGTGTTACACAAGAACCCTCAACGGTATGTCCCATTGCCAATTTTGTTTCTTATGAAAAATTTTCAAAATCTCATAAAGCCTTCCTAGCAGCCATCACTGAAAATGAGGAGCCAAAAAGCTATAAACAAGCTGTATAGGACCAACATTGGAGGGATGCCATGCAAAGTATAACAACCCTCCTAAAAACCCTTAACATAACCCTAAACATTCCTATTATAAGCCGAATACTCGTTAACGGGCCTCATATACCTTTATATTAATAAAAAAACAAATAAAACAAGAAACAGGAATCGCTCCCAGGGCCGCGCCCCACTCCCCTGGGTCTGTCGCGGGGCGCGACGTAGTGACACCAGGCGGAACCCGCTTGAGCCACGTGTTTGGTGTGCGTGTGAAGCCTATGCCTTTACTCGACCAAGCTGGGTCATACCCTACCCTGCTCGCGGGCCATGAAGGAGAAGCAAGGGGGCGTCACGGGGCGTGAGCCGTCCCTCGATCAGCCCTATAAAAGGGGCCGAAGGTCTCAGTTCAACGTCGCTCATTTCTTTTCTTTCCTCTGACATTATAGTGCAAAAATTACGAGTATAATACCCCCTAAAAAGCGAAGCTCTACCTCGTTGTAAGTATTATAACCCCCGATCACGTATTTATTACCCTACCCGATTGATCTAGGGCTCCGTAATGCATGTCAAGGCTCTGCCTGACTCAGTCGTTGGATTTCTATCTCGTGTTGTATGTCTAATGTGATTTGAGTTATCTTACTAACACGTGTGCATTGTTAAATTTTAATAGATAATAACCAGGAGAACCATCAGGAAGCTATAATATTATCTAAGTCAGCAATGTGAGTCATTCTCTTTTTGTAAATCTTTTTGTGAGTACATCTTACTTTTTGTCACCTTTTTGTGAGTCAAATATTTTACAAAACCCTAAATATTTATCCAGACACTTACAGTGATTAAGTTTTTGTAATTCTACAATTATCATCAGTATGTGGGGTTTTGTATACATTACTTGACACTCGTTACTATTGCGAATAGTAGCATGACCGCAAGCACGGGGGACAAAGGTTGCCCAGTAGCAATACTGTATTGAATAATTGGATAGATATAAGCATTGTAAATCTTAATACTGTAAAGTGGTAAATACTTGTTTTGATTAAACTGGGATGCACTCGCCAGTATTTCTTGCTGATAAAACCTTTTTAAAACGCGTTTCACGTAACTTAATGTGAGGCTAATAGAAGCCAGATTGAGAGCACTGAAGGCTTAAAGATGTGGCTATAAAAGTTACCTAAATAAAAAGGAGATTCTTTTTTCAATAAATCAGGGTCTATCCCTATAAATGTATTGTAATGGAAACTTGGGTTTTATCCCATATTTGTATTATAAAAAGTTTGGTGTTTTAACTCTGATAAAATATTTCCTAACTATGGTCCTGATGTATAAATTCCGCTGCCAATTTAATAAACACCGATACCACCCGATCTGAGTCTCGCGGCTCCCGTTCCCGGGGTAGGGGTCGGGGTTGCTACACAAAGTGAGATAAAGGCCCTTGAAGAAAATGGTACTTGGACCATCGAAGATCTGCCCAACAGCAAACGAGTTATAGACTCGAAGTGGGTGTACAAAACGAAGTTTAAACCGAATGGTGAAGTGAGAGGTACAAGGTAAGACTCGTCGCCAAAGGTTACACACAAATGGAAGGTGTCGATTACCACGACATGTTTGCCCCCGTAGCAAAGTTGGTGACCGTAAGAAGCCTCATTGTCCTCGCTATAAAAAAAGATTGGAGTATTCATCAACTTGACGTGAACAATACGTTCTTGCATAGTGACCTACATGAAGAGGTATACATGCGAATACCATAAGGTTATGATAAAGGGGGAGGAACAAAGGTGTGTAGGCTAAGGAAATCACTATATGGTTGAAGCAAGCCTCAAGAAATTGGTATCATCGGCACTTTTTGAACTAAACTACAAGTAATCTGTTGCGAACCACTCGCTCTCTATATACAAGGAAGGAAGCATCTTTGTCACCGCTCTTATATACATAGACGACGTCATTATGGCAGGAAATGATGCACACAAAATCAACAAAACAAAGAAGTTCCTGAATGACAAGTTTAGCATTAAAGATCTCGGGCCACTAAAATATTTTCTTTGGATAGAAGCCGCTCGAACCAAAGACGGGATAGTGACAAGTCAACGAAAATACACCCTTGACATCCTTGAAGATAGTGGAATGCTAGGATGTAGACCATGCACCTTCCCAATGGAACAGTTATTGAAGCTAGATAAAGGAGAAGAGGACGTTCGTGTCGATGCTAGCAAATATCGAAGATTGGTTGGCCGATTGCTCTAGCTCCAAGCCAGGAGACCAGATCTTGCCTACTCGGTAAACGTCCTAAGCCAGTTCGCCTCGGACCCTCGACAAAAACACATGGATGTAGGCATGAGAGTTCTTCGCTACCTAAAAGCAACTCCGGGACAAGGTATTTTCTTCCCGAAAGAAAGAGGAATGGATAAGCATACTGTGATGCGAACTGGATGGGATGCTCACTCACTCGGAGGTCTAGGACAGGATATGTTCTTCGTTTGGGGGAGCTCATATCTCGTGGAAATCAAAGAAGCAAGTAGTCGTTTCTCGCTCCTCAGCTGAAGCAGAATATCGCGCCATGGCCAACGCCACTAGTGAAATCCTGTGGATGCGTTGGTTTTTAGAAGGGCTAGAAACAAGACAACATAGCACTACACTTATCTTCTATGATAACAATGCGGCACGACATATTGCTAATAACCCGGTCTTTCATGAATGAACAATGTACGTGGAAATGGACTTTTACTTCGTCAGGGAACGAGTCAAGTCACAGGAAATCAAGCCTCTTTACATTGACACGAAGACGCAGATAGCCGATCTTTTCACAAAGGCTTTGGGGGCTAAACAACTCGAGTTTCTTCTAGTCAAGATGGGCATGCGGAATCTACACGCTTCACCTTGAGGGGGAGTATTGAGATTGCATATTTCTCTCCCCTTATTTTTCTCTCAATCAAATATCCATACGTATTTCCATGCTCATTTACAACCCTGCATATTGGCTACCATTCATTATGTTTCCAATTTTGTATTTCTTGCATTTCCTATTTAGGCATGTATCTCCTTGTTCATTGTATCCAAAAATATACACAGTGAATAAACAAAACCTTTGAACCATATTCTTTAGGTTTTGGTATGACATGTTGTGGAGTTTTTTTTCCAAACAAGTGTTGGTGGAAAACTTATTTACTAAAATGGGTGATTTCAAAAATATATACCAAAATGAGTTTTTTTTAATTCTCTTTATTTTCACTCCTAATCCTATTGGATAAACATAATTTTAACTTAGTTCTTTACAGAGAGTTAATAAAATTAAAAAGGCATTTTGTTCATGATATTTTATAAAAGTGTTTTCTAAAAATGCTTTTTTAATATTCTATAACATGTATTTTTTATTACCCGGTTCATAAGATATGGTTGAACACGTTAGCCTTTTTTTTAATAATTTATTTAGTATTTGAATTGTTGTTTTTTGAGTTTTTTTATATATATTTATGACGATGATGATTACTGTTTGAATAATTAACTTTTTATATTTTGATAATTAACTGATACTCCTTGTCGGTACTGCTCCCTCTAACCCTTGTCGTACCTGTACCAGAACATTTGTGTTCACGGAATCAGCATATATGATCATTTCAAGACTTGTTTTCAACAAATCTAACAAAAAATAAAACATGCAGATGGTTCGGATCTTACCGGAATCAGGTCTGACTTGGTTGGAATGCTAACCGTCATGATGGTCGTCGTCTACATAGCCTGTCTTTTAAAATCTCAGTCTTTGTTCGTCATTTGGGGTCGTAGCCGCGCCAGTATCAGATGGTTCCGCCACCGGGGGCGATGGCTTTATTCATCTTTCGGAGTTGTCACCATCACCATTCTTAGGGTTCCCAGAAAAACCCTAAACTCGCCGCCAGAGTGCCTCCTGCCGTCGTCTTCTTCAGCCTCAGGATACCACAGACACACCGTCTCTCCGTCACATGATTCCGCCACTACGGTAGTCCGGCGATGGATACTTTTGTTGAAGCTGGTTCTTGTTTTGATTACAAATAAACACAGGAGAGAAAGGGGTTTAGGTTTTTATCATTTGGCACCAAATGTGACGTGTGGCTAACCGCCAAAATCACCCAATAAGAGACAAACACTGACATAAACACTATTCATTTAGCTTTGTTTATTAGGGCATGCTTGGCTAAGCTTTTTAAAATAACTTATTGACTTATTGGCTTTTTCAAAAAGCTAATAAGTCAAAATAATGTTTGGATAAAGGAAAAGGACTTTTCAAAATAAGTTTTTGGCTAAGGTGAAAAAGTCAATTTAAAAAGCTAGAATATCCTGACTTTTCAAAACATTTTGGCTTATTGGCTTTTCCCATCGCATAAGCTAATCCAAACACTTTTTTTAAATACTACTTTTTAAAAAGTCATAATTCAATAAGTTCTTTTAACAAAAAATCATTTTTGAGTTAAACAAGCTTAGCCAAACATACCCTTAATAGATATTAATAATGTTGTTGTTTTCATATCTTTTAGGTCTTTTTACAAATTCTTTTATTATTTTTTAAGTTTTAGATAAATTATACCTACAATAGCAGTTTTTTTATTTGATCCGGTTTATAAACATTGATCATAAAATTTAAATAAACACAAAGGAGTAAAATGCACAAACTATAAACACAAAAGAGTAAAATGCGCAAATTATAGCAGATATCCTAGTCCAACACTCTAAACAGTATATTAAAATCTCATGGGTTGGTTGATATTTTTCTAATCGACTATCCAAATAGGTGACGTGCTCCGGAGATTACAATTATAAGTTGATTATATGTAATATGATTGCTGTTTATTCAAAGTATGATGGATTCGATGAAGACATTTGGGTTATAAAATATATTCAAATAAGAGGTTTTATATAATCAATTTGACAACATCTTGTTAAAAATATGTTATTAAAGAACTAAAAAACACTTTTATATAATATCATGATTTAACAAAATGCCTTTTTTTAATTTTATTAACTCTTTAACATTTTTAAATAGAAATTTTGTTTATCCAATAACATTAGGAGTGAGAATGAAGAAAAGTTTGTGAAACTTGTAGCGTGTAACAGGCTTTACGAACTTGTACTCATTAATGTTGCATGTTCCATAGTAGACGATAAGAGCACTCTCCGCCTAGGTCAAGTACTTCTCGAGTACTCTCAACTCTGACTAGGGAGCGCCTAGAACTTTGTTGACCATGGATAAGAGTTATGACTTATGATATATGATTTTATTGTTAATGATGTGATACCTTTCGTGATTGTGTTTAAAGTTTAAGACGTCTTCATTTAGTACTAAAGGAGTACTTAAGTCACATTTATATGAATGGTGCATGAGGGATCACTTGTAGTTTAGAGGGGTATTATGTGTATGCCACACATCATCTCTTATTTAGATCAGTATCAATTATCAAATTCTAGTATTATATGCCTAGTCCAATATCATAATTCTGTATTAAGGTAAAACTTTGACCCCTGCTAGTCGTAATTGTTCTATTGTGTTATCCAAATAAGAATTTGCGGATTTAACTTTGTTTCTGGACCAAGTACCTAAACTTGATGAAACTGATTAATTAGGGTCACAAAGGGCTGTCTTTTTTAACCAAAACCCGAAAACGAAGTCAATCGAACCTGAAGTAGATGAAACCCGAAGAACCCGTAACTGAATAACTGTAAACCCGAACCAGAATATAGTTCTATGGATTGGTTAATGGGTTGAATAGTGGGCAATCGGTTTTAAGTTGAAAAACCCGAAATAGCTTTAAAACAATTAACATATTTTCTAGATACAACCATATCTTATAAAAGGATCTAATAATCCTTTCCTATTCCATGATGTAGCCAACCAGATCTTCTAAAACTTTTACAACACCCTCCTCTTAAAATTTTAAATCACGAAGTCCATCTATATTTCTAATTTCTAAAATTTTTAACTTTTAAATCACAACATACATAATACATTTCATATCTTCGATATCCTCCATTCTCAGCGACATACAAGAGTTGTTTTACAAAATTGTTTTTATAGTGTTCGCTAATAACTAATATTGATATTTTAAAATTTAAAAGGTTGTACTTTTTTGTTAAACTAGTTCATTTCTAACCCGAAACCCGATCTAACCCGACCCATTCTAAACCCGAACACCGAAGAACCCAAACCTAGAATGATTCGGTTATCGGGTTAAATATTTAGCTTTGAAAACTTGAAAACCCCAAAACCCAATTAAAAAACCCGATGTCTAAGCCTAATGAAGTTGATTTTTATGAAATCTTAATATGCTTATGAAATCATACAGGCTTATCATAAGAGATCAAATGAATAATAGATAAGGTTTAATGTTAAATCCATTATAATGATAATAATGTCATATTTAAAAGTAATCACTTAATTGAATGAACGAGTGGAATGAATAAAGTAATGGAATAGACAACGTAATAAAATGGATCATTTTATTCCATTGTTATGTCTAGTTACTCATATATAAAAAGAATGAATCATTACTTTTTTATAGTTTGATAGACATAAAAATGAAGTAACGAACGCAATTTATAAAAAAACGACAAGAAGATAATTGCCTGAAGCAGTAGTAGTAGAAAATAATAATAATAATAATAATATTAATATTAATATTAATATTAAATCATCAACAACAACAACAACAGCAACAACAGTCTAATCTATACTTTCTATAAAAGGAGAAATCCCAATGACATAAGAAAAGCTGATGTGGCAGGCAGAGAGGCTGTCCAACAACGCTTTTCTTATGTCATTATTGCATCAGAAAGTCTAATATATAAAATCATTTAAAATTCACTCAAATCCCTGCCAATAACATCTACACTTCATTTACATTTAAAACATCTGTTCTTCACTTTACAGTCAAACCTCTGCTCATCTTAGCCAAAGTAAACCTCTGTCCAGATTCAAAATTCTGGCTCCAGATTCAAAATTCAAAATTCAAAATTCAAAATTAAAACCATATATTCGAATCTTATAAATAAGATATATGAATCTGGCTCCACATTCAAATTTCAACTCTATCTCTCTCACTCATATCTGCGATCGTATTTCTCTCTCTCTCAAATGCATAGGTCTCGTGATTCAGCCGGCTAATCTCCGATTACACTTCTTTGTTCGAACATGTGTTGATTTTGTTTACACATCATCGTTCCAATATCATGTGTTTGAACTTCTGTTTACATATTATCGTTCTAGTATCATTGTTCCAACATCGTCGTTTCAATGAAGCTTCCCTTCACACATCAACCTTTCAACATCGATGTTGCTGTATCATTGTTGCAACATCGTGAAAAGTTGCATGTGCTACCTTCTTTGATGGGAGAGTTGCATTGTTACATTTTCGTTAAATCAAAAGTCAGCTTTTCTTATGTCAGCCAGATTTTCTTCTTTTATACAAAGTGTAGATTGGTGCAATATCGTGAAAAGTTATATGTGCTACCTTCGTTGAGAGGAGACCTTTGCATTTTAGGTTTGTTTCTTATTTTGATTACCTGTAGTTTAATTTGATTATGAAGAAACAAGTGTTGATGATGTTGAAAGTTTTTATTGACACTGAGATTTTAGAATATGTTAAGATGCATATTGAGATTATTAAATTAAATAAACATACATAGAAAAATAAAAATTTACTGAAATATTCATAAACTATTACACGCTAGAGTTACCACTTGCTAGGATTTCGTAGACTCTGGCCTTTCTCCATGTGATTTCATGCTCTCTTTTGTTTTTCAGATCAGTTAGCATGTTGCAGATTTTCTGATTCTGTTTTATTAGTTGTGTCAGAAACTTTTCTGTATTCTTCTGGAAATCTGATGGAGGAGAGTGGAGGACTTCGTCGAGCAATGCTATGCTGTTCCAGGTTTTGTTGAAATTAGTGTCATTGATTATGTCGACTTTCCTGTTTAGTTCTTCGTCTGTTCTTTTTTTTTTGAGTGACCACATCGAGAATTGTGCTTTAACATCGCTGGTGTCTGACCAGTGGTAGAAGCTGAAGTTTACCATGTAGATTTTTGTTGGATTTTCTGATTTGGAACAATTTTTGACAGACAGTGATTTATAGGACAATTTATTGATGTTTTGAATCAAAAGTAATCATCGGTCTTTTATAGAGTTTAAAAACGCGTCTACATGGTAAATGAAGAGGTTAATTGTAATTATGATAATCTGCTTTTTTTGAAGTTCTAAAATTTGTCCCTTGGGTTTCTTGATATTTAATTTTATAGTTTTCCCATAAAAGTTGGGGTTTGAAAAGGTTTTTGCATTAAAAGACTGTTGTTTTGAAATATACATTAATATGTTTATATTAAATATACACGTTTTGATTGATTAGATAATTAAATGTACAATGAGTTTAAGTGTGATTTCTTTCACTGTTAGATATTTAAGTATATAAACTCATTGCCACTTCACCTGTTTTTCATCACGTTTTCCTACGAAGATATCATACTTTCAGGGAAGTCGAGTAATATAGTTTATTGAAATGGCGTCATACACTTTTGCAAAATCAGATGATTTAAAGCAGCGTTTTATCAGGCAGATTGAGGAACAGGTGTATGAGGATAGGGCTACTCTTCGAGAGCTGAAGAGATGTTTTGATGGACTGCAAGTTGGCCCGTTCACGAGAGAGCAGGTTTCCAGAAATATGATGCAGATGCCTTCAACTTCCGTTCGTGAGCTTTGTGTTGTCAGTAATACAGAGTGCGGTCATAGAGACGTGGAGTTCATGGCGATGCTGAATGACATACATCGAGAGGTTCAGCAATCGATGGAGTTGAAGCTAAAATTTCTTAATTCTTGCTGTTATTGTTAGATTTGAAAGTTTAGTTGTTCAGTATGTAATGTAATTATTGGACTTTTAATGTCATGAATAAATGAATAAATTTTAATCTTATGAATCCATGTTGTTGCGTTTTACTTTTACTTATTTAGTGTTTGAGTTTGATTTAGATTATGTTGATGTTGAATTGTGTGGGAACAGATGTTTGGTAAGTCAACAGAGGTTTAATAGGATCAAGGGTTGGTTTAATGTTGAACATATGAGTGCAAAGATAAAACAAGGTATTAAATTTGATCATTGATAGCAGTTTTTTTTGAAGAATTTGCTCCTGCAAATTACAGAGAGTCAATATTTGGAGTTGTAAAAGGTTTGTTGTAGTTAAAGTCTGGTAAAAGAGAACATCTGCTGATGATGAAAGATTGAAGAAGGAAAGGTCTGTATAGGAGACCAGATGTTAAAGAACAACAGATGATATTCAAAATATGTTAAGCCAACAAAAGGTTTCTATAGTAACAGTGGTTAGACTAATAGCAGATGTTAGGAGTTTGTTAGTCCATAAGATTAGATGTTGCACAGTATGTGAAATTGTAATTGTAGACCTTTGTATAAGCATGCTGCTGTTGTCATATATTCGAACATTCTTATGAAACAACTGTGTATGCTAATGACTATTGATTTACCACTGCTGAATAAATGAATAAATTTTAATACTATTAATCTTTGTTGTCGCATCTTCATTTTAATTATTTCAGTCATTCCTAAGTATGATTATATAATTTTGAATAACATCTAAGGATTGCAGACTGATATCGATGTTGATGTGTAACTGTCTCTGGGTTTGATTTAGATTATGTTGATGTTGAATTATGTCTGAACAGATGTTTGTTAGTGAACAAAGGTTTAGAAGGAGGATTAAAGGTTGGTTTAAGGCTGAACAGATGATTGTAAAGACAAAATAAACTAGAATATTTGTTCATCAATAACAGTTTTTTGGAAGAATTTGCGGTAAGACCTAATTACAAAGAGTCAATATTTGCTATTGTAAAAGGTCTGTTGTAGCTAAAGTCTGACAAAAGAGAGCATCTGCTGATGAATAAATGTTAGAAGATGCAAAGGTCTGCTATGGGCCAACAGATGTTAACGAGCAACAGATGATATTCAATCTTAAAATGCTCAACAGAGGTTTTGATACTAACAGCGGTTGGGCTAATAGCAGATGTTAGACTAACGAGTGTTGAGTTACAACTGTTGGAAACAACTGTTTTTGAAACTTATGCCTGCCTAAAAATACATCCACTGCTGAAAGGTACCGTCTGATGTCATAACTTCTGTTTATCCTAATGACTGTTGATTTACTACACTGCTGACTGTCATCCATTATCACAAGAGAGGTTCTGACGCGGACAGATGTTAGCTAAAAATAAAACCACTGTTGAAAGTTATCATCTGTTCTCATAACTTCTGTTTATCTAACGACTGTTTGACTCACACTGTTCCCAACTTCTGTAGTCGACCAACAGAGGTTTCCGAACAACTATCATCGGTTGTCACAAGAAAGGTTCTGACGTGGACAGATCTCAGCCATCAGATATTTGTAACTACTGCCACGCCAGCCTTCACTTTTTCTCTATATATAAAAGCTGTTTCATCCCGAAATCGAGCTTCTACCACTGCCGTCTCGAATTCAAAATTCTCAAAAGCAGTTTCCAACATATTAAAAATCCTCCAACTTAAACCCTGTTTCATCCCCAAATCACCTTCTTCTCCGATCATGTCTCTGAACATCAAAAACCCTCACAACTACCTCCCCATCTTCGAGAAAACCAACAAAAATACCAGCTTTCACTCAATAATTGACCTTTTAACGTCATCAAAATACAAATCAATCCTTACTGTTGATGCTCCGGTTCATACGGAAACACTCCGACAATTTTGGTTTAATGCTGAAATAGAGTCTGAAGATAATAATCCAGTTGTCATCACATCTAAGGTCGGGAAAAGTGTGGTACGAATTTCTCCATTTACAATTTCCACTACATTTGCATTGGACGACTTGGGAGGTAAGACCAACTTTGAAAAACCTAAACTTCATACAGAGTTCATTGAAAGAGGGTATGATGCACGATTAAAGGAAGTTACTATATTGACGGGTAGTCCATTGGACAACCCTTTATGTTGTTAAAAGACAAGTTTATCCCTCATTTAAGTGTGTAATTATTTCGAATTAGATAACTACTGTTGCTTATGTCTCAGGTGCGGTTTGGCGGCTTAAAGTGAAGAAAAATGCAGCTTTGGAAGGTTTGAAGTTGAACGGGTCGAGTGTGGAGCAAAAGATGAAACAAAGAAGAACATTCAGCTTTCCACCGTAAATTACGGTCCTACCGTAATTTACGGTGGACCTGAATTCCACCTGGATGCTGCCGTAAACCAGAAGACTTGCACCGTAACACTTTTATGTGCACCGTAACTTACGGTAGAGCCGTAAGTTACGGTGGAGGCGACGCGAAAATGTGTAACTGCTCATTAAAAACAGTTTTATGGTGTCTTTTCACTTATCATCATCATTGGGCGGTTATTGGAGACACTGGGGGCGATTTTGAGTGATTTGGCTTGGCTTGGAACAATTTCTAACATTCGGTTTGTGATTTTGATTTGTATGAACATTGAACTACTTGTTACGATGATTCACCAAGCTATGCGTGGCTAAAACTCTTGGTGATCATCTTAGGTGAAGGTTTATCTTGAACTTTTGTGTGTTATTTCTGAATTTCTAGAATGATAACTTGCGTTGCTTGAATATCATGGTATATGCATAATTGTTTGTAGCTTGTTAATCGATAGTGCGATTTCTAGTCTCGATCGTACGTTCTTGGTGCCGTTGGCAATCGAGATATCACGGGAAGGGTTAGGGTTGGTTATTGGTTAATTGATCATCGGGAAACAACCTCGCATTAGAATCCGAGTACTTTGTTCCCTTTTATCACTTCGATTATGTATGTACGAGTTATGTCTATGTAACTCTTTCTAGTTGAAATTTCACACAATTGTTAAAGGAAACTGAATCCTAAGATGGTCATTGCTCTCCTAATATGTTAAACAACCAATCTTTATTTGCAGTTGGTTATTAATTTAGTTTTCTAAAACAATAATCCAACTCATTGATCTTTATTTTCTGCAAATTAGGTTAATTGTAGTTTAGTCGCAAAGCTATAAAATCAACACACTTTCCACATACTCCCTGAGTTCGATACCCTTTTACCACTATCTATAGTTGTTTTTAGGATTAAATTTGATTGTGACCACGACATCACGTCAAATTTTGGCGTCGTTGCCGGGGAGTAGTGCGCAACGTGTGTCAGTTTGTTAGTTTTGCTTCGTTATTTTCGGGTTTACACTGGTGTGTTTAGTGTGCAGGTTCTACAGGTGCATGCATTCTAGAGGCTCTCACAAAGCGTCACCATTGTCATTTGATCCGGAAATCGAAAGAACGCTAAGGCAAAACAGGGTTTTATTACGAGAAAACCGAATCATCGGTTCACCAACTTCACCCATTACACCAAGAAACATCATGGCTGATTCACAAATTCCACCCACAACGGGTCAAACGACCTCATCATTTATACCTACTTCCACACAACCATCACCAAACACAACCATACCAAATTCCACTACAATTCCTACTCCACCTCATGACACTACACCAACCAACACCACACAACCCATTACTACCCAAGAAGAACCAACCATTACCTTTAACCCTTCCACTACTATACCACCATTATCCCATTTCTTTCCGGGTGCGGGTCCGTCATATTCAAGCCATACCATAGCACCAATTTCGACCATTGTCCATGCTACTTCAACATTCAGACCATCAAACCAAACGGGTTTTCAATATTCAACCCTTCCATTTGGGCAATCGTCGGGAATTCAAGGAGATGGGTATGATGAAGGATTTGAGGAGTTTGAGGGGTATGATGAAGATGGGTATGCTTACAGGGGTTATGGCGATCAAGGAGAATTTGGATATGTGCAAAGTCAATCTCAAGGGATGGCAAGTGTCGGTGGAATGCCACAACAATAACTCATACCACAACACATTCGGCCAAGACCACAAGGGCCACCAATGCAACATCCTATCCCATTGCAACAAGTCCGGCCGCAAAATGTACAACCACAATTTCAAAGACCACCTCAACGCCCACTGATGCGACAACAACAGTTTCAACAACCAATTGCACCACAAGGGCAAGTACCAAGGCCAATGGGTCCTATTCCTCCAAGAGGTAGGTTCGGTGTACCAAGGAGGTACCTTAGAGAAAATGTGAGGGGCATCGAAGCACATTTTAGGCCGGTAATCACTCAAAACCCTTCACCGGTAGTCATTCCTCACAATGATCAAGGGAGGACATTTGAAGTGAGGACCAACTCTTTGCAAAGTCTACCAAAATATAAGGGGTTAGAAACGGAGGAGCCTTACTTTCATTTGGAGGCTTATGACTCGATTTGTAACACTCTTGGGAGTCAAGGGTTCTCGGCTGACGATATTAAATTGGTATTGTTCCAATTTTCTTTGGAAGATAAGGCGAAGAAATGGTTCTACACATTACCTTCGGCATCCATATATACATGGGGGGAGATGCAACAAACTTTCTTGGATGAGTTTTACACCGCCCAAAAGACCAACGATGCAAGAAAGGGGTTGAGAAGCTTCCAACAACAACATGGTGAAATGTTCCATGAAGCATTTGAACGATTCAATATGATGATAAAGAATTGCCCTCACCATGGAATTGAATTATGGGAGTTGATGAATGCCTTCCACGAGGGGTTGAGTGCCGAAGATGCTCGTGATCTAATGTCCATCACCGGTGGGACTTTTGGTACAAATTATGAGAACGATGATTGGGAGTTTTTGAAAAGCATGGCAACTACATCAAAGAGGAAAGCTCAAGCATCAAGGAGAGCACGACCGGCCATTGCCCGACCTCAAGTGCACGCCATAGATGATGGTAATGTTCAAACTACTAACCAAATTTATGATGTTTGTGCTTTATATAATGAAATAGGTCATGTGGCTGAAAATTGCCAAGGGATGGTGGAAGGGCAATACGAAGAAGTCCATGCGGTTCAAGGTCAAGGAGGGGGTGGTAGAAACTACAACAACATGAACTCTAATACCTACCACCCCGGTTTGAGGAACCACCCAAACTTTCGGTATGGGAACCCTTCAAATCAAGCTAACCCGAACTTTCAAGGTAGCCAAGGTAACTTTGGTTCACGCCAACCTTACAATAACCAAGGTGGATACCGAGGCAGGAAACGAGATGATGGAGATGCTAAAGAGCATGCAAATGGAGATGCAAAAACAGAACCAACTCGATGAAGTTCAAATGCAAAAGGATGGTTCGTGATAAAAGCATCCAATCACTAACAACCCAAATGGGTCAATTAGCAACCGATGTGGCTGAATTGAAGAAAAACAAGGGTCAACTTCCTAGCGACACTAAGGTAAACCATTCGCATGGTACGTCACGAGGTAATGTTAATGTTCATCATGTTAGTGTTTTAAGAAGTGGAAAAGAGTTTAAAGCCAATTTGTCACCCGAATTGGTTGAGGGGGTAGTTGAGGACATCACGGGTAATGATTGTGATGATGATGTTTCACCGGTAAAACCAAAAGAATTAAATGTTAACAAACCGGGTTTGGGTGAAAATGAAAAGAGTGAAAAAGTTGAGGGTGAACCGAGTCAAGTCCCTTTTTCGTCGGCTTTACTTGACCCGGGAAAGAAAAATTTTATTGCATCGAGAGGTCCCCAAAAAGAAGAAATGTGGGACATGTTTAAACAAGTTAAAATTAACCTCCCACTTCTTGATGCAATAAAGCAAGTACCCGCCTATGCCAAATTTTTAAAAGAGTTATGTACACAAAAAAGGCAAAACAAGAAGAAAGTGCCTAAGCGGGTCGATTTAACCGGGCAAGTAAGTGCAGTTTTAAATGGGGAGCTTCCTCCTAAGCTCCAAGATCCGGGCACGCCATTGATTAACATACAAGTTGGTAATTTCCAAATGGCTAAGGCATTGCTAGATCTTGGAGCCGGGGTGAGCATTTTACCGGGGGGCTTGTATGACCAATATGATTTTGGTCCGTTAGCAAGGGTGGAGACAACGGTTGTTTTGGCCGATTTGTCTCATAAGCTACCTCAGGATATGGTTCAAAATGTAATCGTAAAAATTGATGAGTTTTATTACCCGGTCGACTTTCTAGTCTTGGACTACTCGTCCGCGGACCCAAAACAACAACAAAACGTAATTTTGGGTCGGCCATTTTTGAGCACCGCTCATGCCGTGATCGATTGTAGATTTGGTACGGTCGACATGACTTTTGGGAACCGAAAAATGCGTTTGAATGTTTTTACTAACAATTCTAATGCTAATGGTGTTGATGAGTGTTTCATGGCAGATATAGTTGATGGATGCAACCCGCATGAGTATGAGGAGGATGGTTTGGATGTTTTCCTGTGTGATTTTTCTGAACAGGTACATGCTTATGTACTCCGGGTTGAAGAAGAAAAGCAAGATGCAATGGCGTTGAAAGAAGGTAGACCACCATGGACTCATCAATTTGAAGGTCTACCGGCGGAGATAGATTCGGGCACTAAACCATCGTTAGTGGAACCACCAAAGTTGGAACTTAAAGACTTGCTGAGCCACTTGAAGTATGCATTTTTAGGGGATAATGACACTTTACCGGTCATTATTGCCTCTAATTTGGAGTTGGCACAAGAGCAAGCGTTGTTAGGAGTTTTGAAAGAGAACAAGGGAGCTATCGGATGGACGATTGCCGATCTCAAAGGAATTAGTCCATCCATTGTCATGCATAAGATCATTACCACCGAAGATGCAAAGCCGACATGAGAAGCTCAAAGGCGATTGAATCCGAACCTATGGGAGGTAGTTGAAAAAGAGGTAATTAAATGGTTGGATGCGGGAATTATCTATCCGATTTCGGATAGTGCTTGGGTGAGTCCCACCCAAGTTGTGCCTAAAAAGGCCGGCATTCAAGTAGTCAAAGATGAAAGTGGTGAACAAATTGCCACCCGACCGTTTACCGGGTAGCGTGTATGTATTGACTACCGGAAATTGAATGCCGCCACTTCTAAGGACCATTTCCCGCTACCTTTCATTCACCAAATTATGGAAAAATTATCGGGTCAAAAATATTACTGTTTTTTGGATGGGTATTCGGGTTACAATCAAATCGCAATACACCCGGATGACCAACACAAGACCACCTTCACTTGTCCATATGGCACCTTTGCCTTTCGGCGAATGCCATTTGGCTTGTGCAATGCTCCGGCAACTTTCCAACGATGTATGATGAGTATATTCTCAGACATGGTTGGAGAGTCGCTAGAGGTATTTATGGATGACTTCTCCATTTTTGGCACTAGTTTTGATGCTTGTCTCAACGAATTACAAAAAGTGTTAAAAAGATGCGTTGAAAAAAACTTAGTGCTAAGTTGGGAGAAAAGTCATTTCATGGTGCAAGAGGGCATTGTGTTGGGTCATGTAATTTCTGAAAGGGGGATGAAGGTGGATAAGGCAAAAATACGGGTAATATCATCTTTGCCACCTCCGAAAAATGTTAAGGGTGTGAGGTCATTCTTGGGACATGCGGGTTTTTATAGACGTTTCATTAAGGGTTTTAGTGTTATCACTAAACCCTTATGCAACTTGTTATTAAAAGATGTCCCATTTGATTTTACTAACGAGTGTATGCAAGCGTTCACTGTTTTGAAGGAACATTTGGTCAAGGCTCCTATTTTGCAACCACCGGATTGGTCAAAGCCGTTTGAGATAATGTGTGATGCAAGCGATACCACTATTGGTGCAGTTTTGGGTCAACGGGTTGATAGAAAGCCGGTGGTAATTTACTATGCAAGCAAAACTCTATCCGAAGCGCAACTTAATTATACCACAACCGAGAAGGAATTACTAGCGGTGGTATATTCTTTGGATAAGTTTCGCTCGTATATTTGGGGGAGCAAGGTGGTGGTTTATTCGGATCATAGTGTGGTCCGATATTTGATGGAGAAAAAGGACGTGAAGCCTCGTTTGATTCGGTGGGTATTGTTGCTACAAGAGTTTGATCTAGAAATCCGAGACAAAAAGGGAAGTGAGAATGTAGTGGCGGATCACTTGTCTCGGATTCCGGTGGAAGGGATCGATGATGTTAGTGAAATCAATGAAAGTTTTCCCAATGAGCAACTTTTAGCCGTTTCCACCTTTGTTGCACCGTGGTATGCTCACTATGTCAACTACTTAGCCACGGGTGCCATCCCAAGTCATTGGACCAAGAAGCACCGACAAAAATTTGTGGTTCAAGTGAAGCAATATATTTGGGATAAACCGGATCTCTTCAAGATTGGACCGGATCAAGTTATACGAAGGTGTGTGCCCGAGACAGAAGTGTTGGAAATTTTGACCCATGCCCATTCGTCCGCATGTGGGGGTCATTTTAGTGGGCACAAAACAGGCTATCGGGTTCTTTCATGTGGGTTTTTGTTGATGGATATTTTGTCTATCGCCTTCGTTAATCTGAGTCGTAGTGAAAAGCCGGAAGGAATCAAGTGCATAATGTCATATTTAGTTAGAAATGGCAAGGTGGCAAACTTGTAATTAGTGTGAACTTTCATTAAATAGCCTTGACCATATAAATAGGGGATTATGTCACTAGTTTAGTTAGTTCTTGAAAGAGTTTAGGAGGAGACTTGGAGGAGAAGACTTTCTAGAGAGAGAAAGTAGAGAGAGAAAGTTGTATATTTGTGATTCTGGTACCGTACACATCAAATTTAGCAATGGAATCACGTTAAGTAGTACGTTATTGTGTGTTCGGTCACGTACGTTCACGGATTCCGCACGTGAAACGTTCGTTACGCAATCGAACGGTCTCAAAACCGGTCCTACAATTGGTATCAGAGCTAGGAGCTCGATTGCAAGATCAAACACATCATTTCGTACCAGATTTGAGCCGATTCAGATCCGATTTCATCTATCTCTTCATCTTCTACTCATTTCTTACATTTTTTACTGAAAAACGTCAAATTGAACAGGTTTTCATGGTCCGTTTCGTCTGATTTTTGGATATGTTGTGCGTATAGACCCGATCTAAAACCCTACCAAGTTTCAGCTCGAAACTCCAAGTCGTTTTGGAGATATCGCAGTTTTTCGGGTCCGAATTCGCGTCAAAATTCAGCTTAGGATCGCTTATTCGGTCAGAAATTTGGATCGCTTATTTGGAATTGTTTTGGATCGCTTATAAGGCATTTGGTATGGTCCGCTCTTAAGACAATCTTCTGGACCGCTCATGTGATAAGAATCTGGCTCGCTTTTAAGTCAATTCTATGAACCGCTCATTGTGTAAGGTTTGAGTTTCAGTTCGCTCTTTTGTCATCGTTGTCAGCAGGTATTGCAGGTCCATTGAATGTTGTTGAATTTCATTAATTGAAATGCATGTGACCACTACAAGTTGTCAGCTGTATATATTGTTTGGAATATTGTTGCCGCCCATTTAAACAAATTGCATAGGACTTGACAGTTCAATTATATCGGCCCTATCAAAGCTTTTTGTTCCACCGCCCATTACATTTAGTTGGCCCAATCATCGTTCAAACTTTGCACCGCCCCACTTGACTAAACATTGACCCACTTGTTTCACAGTTCTTGAAGTTGTTGTTGATCATTAATACATCGCCCCATTTATGTGATGTTGTTGTTGATTGGTAGCTGAGGTTGGCCCAATCAGCCCAACATCACCGCATATCACCGTCCACTTTAATACAGTAGGCCCAATCTTAGTTGTGCCGCCCAATTACCCAATCAGGTGTTTTGTTGGCAGATTATTTTCTTGCACTGCCCCATTTGTTTAGAAAGGCCCACCGGCTTACTTGGTATCACAGCCAAATCACACCATTCAAGATTGTTGAAACTGATTTAGTGGGCTTTGTGGAAATTGAAATTGTGTGAGCTTTGAGCGAAAAACAAATTTTTGAATCAAGTCACTTAGCGAAGAAAGTGAGATCAAAATGTTTGATGAAGAAGAAAATTATTATTTTGAGAGATTTAATGATTGGCATCACGGATTTCTAGATGAGGGTTATAGAAAAGTGAGCAAAGATGGATGGGCAAAAAGGTTTAAATATTTCGTGTGTCTGAAAGACGAAACGTTGGATGATCTTAAAGACCGATATAGTGTTTTACTGAATTATCTGAAAGATCATGAGATATATCCGTCAAATGTTGAGAAATTGGAGAAATTTGCAGATGCATTACCAATTGAATGGGGTGAATGTTTGAAAAATTTAAGGGAGGACTCAAATTTTTCAAAACTACCTTTAAATCAATTCATCAGCAAACTTAAAGCTCATGAACTTGAAATCAGAAAGAGAAAGAAAGATATAATCAAGGTTTTGGAGAGTAATGTGCTAGATTTGAGTTTAGATGTGTTTGAGCAGATGATCAAAAGGATTGGTAAATGTATCAGGGCAAAACATGTGCTGAAATACGATTTCAAACGAGGTTGTTAAATTGATAATAATGGAAATCCTCTTGATTTCGTTAAAATGTTATGTGCAGGTACATTCACAGCAAAGGAAGAAGAAAGTCCAAAAGCTGAAGAATCGGTGAAGAATGAAACAGTGTGCTCTAGGTGTGACAACTTTCAGACTGACAATGACAAACTCGTGAAAGACATAGCAAGTTTGGCATCTGAAGTCAAAAAGTTGAAAGACGAGAAGCACGTTGCTGAAAATCAGATTCTTATTCTGAAAGAAAATTGTGAGAAGTTGAAAGCTGAAAATGACAAACTGTTGGTTGGTTTTAACAGTTTGACTTTGAAAAATCAAGAATTTGAGGGGCAAGTGAAAATTCTTGAAGATGGGAGAAATGTGTTCAGTAAAAACAACATTGAAAAACAGAAGATGATAAATTCCCATTTTCAGAAAATTATCGAACTTAAAAAAGAAGGTGAACGCGCTCAAAAGAAAATCAAAGAGTTGGTAAAAGAGCTTGAAAGCAAACAGAAATCTTCAGAAGATTTAGATTTCTGGATTAAACTTGAAAACAAGAATCTGAAAGCGAATGAATCAAAATTTCAGGAACAGATAAAAGTTTTGATGAATGAAAAATCTGTTCTTGAAAATTTGAAGAATGATAATGAAAAAACTATCAAGTCTCATTTTGGGAGAATATCTCAACTTGAAAGTGAAGCTGAGAATTCAAGGAACAAAATTGATGAACTTGAGAAGAAATTGATAGGTTTTGTGACTAAATCTGACAGTTTGAATTTTCCCTGTCCAAAACCAATCAATTCAGTTCCGATAAGTGAAAATGTTACAAACTTTGACAAAGTCAAAGTTGAAGATTGTGATGAGAAAACTGATGATGGAAATGAGAAATTTTATTCAGCAGATGAGTCTGAGACAGAGTCTGATGCTGAAATTAAGAAAAAGAAAACAATTTCAAAATTAAGAGGAAAATTTCAGAAAACTGTTTTGCAATCGACTGAAAAGGGAGAATACTCTAAGCAAAAACCTGTGAAGAAGATTGTAGAACAGAAACAAAAATTTAAAAATGAAGGAAAAAACTCATCAGTACGATCATCCAATCAAAAGAAAAAATTACAAAAAGTAGAAAATGAAAATTCAAAAATTGTTGGGTGCAGGACAGACCACAGTACTTCAAAGCCAAATCCAGCAGATTTGAGGAAGGAATATCACCAAGCCAGACAATGCTATGATCTGAGCGTTTGGTGTGAAGGTGGTATACGGTACGATAACAGAGTGTGTTACAGCTGCGGATATCACGGACACATTGCTGTTAACTGCCAATACTGGAGTTATGAAACCAAGAGGTGCTATAATTGCAATATCAAAGGTCACATTGCCCGAGATTGCCCAAGGAGATCGCATTAAAGATTGAGGGCCAATTCTCAGAAAATGGCAAAGAAGATACCACTCGTTGTCAAGCCCAAAGAATTGAAAGTTTCGGGCCCAAACGTCAGAGAACAGAAGGTCAAAGAACCTAAAGATCAAGAAACAAAAGTGAAGCTTTCTCAGGGGCAGAAAGACCGACTGAGGAAAAAGAGAAAGAAAGCGAGAGAATATCTCGAAAAGATTTTGTCCTCGGGTTCACCCGACAGATCGAAGAAGAGTGCTGATGAATCAACTTCCTCAACTGCAAAGTCAAGCAAGTCGAATTCATCAGATGCAAATCTGAGGACAAAAGAGGAGAAAAAGAAGAAAGTGAGGTTTTCACTTCCCGGCGATGAATCTGACGTGCTGAAGTCAGATAAGCCACCTTCTGGCGATGAATCTATTTCTTCGGAAACAAAGGAGCCACATGTCGGCAATGAATCTGACAGGTCAAAGTCAGACAAGTCACATTCAGGCAATGATTCTGGTTCGTCAAAGCCAGAAGAGCCATTGGTTAAGGAAAAATTGTCGAAAACACCCAAGGCTGGTCGGGCTTGGGTGGATCTTTTTAAATGAAAAACCTGACTTGCCGGAGCTCCCAGGTTTGTAAGAGTGGAGCATGAATCGGCATCTTTTTAAATCTGTGTTTGAAGATTTTGCAGGAATTGCTGGAGATCCCAAGATGGTATCGTGGATCATGAATCGGCATCTTTCTTGAATTTTATTCGGTAACGTCAATCATGCAAACGGTAAAGAGGTTTGGTTGTGTTTGTGAATGTTTTACAAGTGGTACAGAGGATTCTGGACTGCATATGGTAAATCAAGGACATTAACTTGTACTTGGATTTTCCTACTTTTGTGTAGAAAACAAGATGATGAAGTAACCCCGTACCTAAACTGTTTGGTAAACAAACTAAGTTTTCCGGAAAAGCCATTTTGATTAAAACAAACTTAAGTGTTTTGAAATCACAATGGGAAAATAGTTTGTTGTGAGGGGGAGTTCTGATTGTTTATGCCAGGTGGATAGAGAATTGAAGTGATTCTCATCAGGTTGTCAAGTTTGTACAGTTTGTTTCAAATTTTCCCAGAAAATCAAAATTGAAACATATTTTGATTTTAGGGGGAGAAAAATATTAAAAAAATTAGAAAATTTGAAAATGTCAAAAACATTAAAAATTCAAAAATGAGTTTTGTTGTGAAAAAGAGGAAATGATTGTAAATCAGTGGACTATCACAGCATGCTAAAGAAATGTAATGTAAAATGTGATAAACGGTCTTACTGATGATGTGACGATAGGTTTTTGTACATTTAGTAGATTTATTCGGGATATAAACCTAAAATTTCAAACTTATGAAATTCGTGGGGAACACTACTTGGATATATAGGTAACCCCTGAAATCTCGTTTGAAAGGTCTCATATTCTGATATACTAGGTGTTTATACTCTATGATGTCTGGGGTATTATTCCTGGACTTCTGCTGAACGGTAGTTCTGACCTAGTCCTTGGCTAATACTTTCCACAAAATGCTTGAAATATAGCATAAAGCCCTCAGTTGATTAGACAATAAAATTGATAATCATCTGTTGTAGCTGAAAAGATCCTCTAAAGGGGACACACTGCTAAGTCGAAGCTGATATCTCTCTGCTGAACGGAAGTTCTGACCTGAGATCCCTCAGTTCTCGCATCTTTCCCCTAATTTATGTACAGACATCATTGTAGTGTTCATACCTGTAAGACTGAATATTGGGATTCTGGATACGGGAGTATATTCAAGAGGTGGGACACATGAATTGAACTAAGTTCATAAAATACCTAAATAGTATCCTGAATAGATTGAAAATTGTATGAAAATTTAAGAGGACAATTATATCGTCAATCTACGTGAATCGTTTAGAACTTAAAACGATTAAAAGCTTAACGGTGCTTGTGTTATGTCTCAAAAACTGATATGATCCTCTTGCACAAACTCACAAAAATATGTTTGTTTTGCATTTAAATTTCTGTCTTTGCATTTATGTTTCATATTTTCAAAAATCCAAAAAGATTTTCGACAACTGATGGTGAAGAGCTAATTTTCAAAATCTCAAAGGCTAAACTTGATGAACAGACAGGTTGGTTAAATGGTTTGAAATGTTTAAGATGATTCATTAATTTGAATCAGAAATTGGAATGTTTCAAATTTTGAAAGGTTTAAATGTGAAAATTCTCAAATGTCTAGTTGATTCATTAAGTTGAATCACAACTTTATTGGTTTGTAATAGAGAGTTTGAGATGTGCAGGTTTCTGATCTGTTGATACGGAAAGCCAGGCGTCGATCCCAAAAGCACGGAAGCCTGACGGAAGGGGGAGCCTGAAGAGTCTGAAGAAAACGGAAGCTGAAGACAGATCCACCGGGATTCTGTTCAAGCAAAAGGAACTCAAGAGAGAGAGAAAGTCAAGTCGCTACGAGTTTCACTACGAGATTGACTACGGCAATATCCAAGGGGGAGATTGTTGATGCATATTTTGTCTATCGCCGTCGTCAATCCGAGTCGTAGTGAAAAGCCGGAAGGAATCAAGTGCATAATGTCATATTTAGTTAGAAATGGCAAGGTGGCAAACTTGTAATTAGTGTGAACTTTCATTAAATAGCCTTGACCATATAAATAGGGGATTATGTCACTAGTTTAGTTAGTTCTTGAAAGAGTTTAGGAGGAGACTTGGAGGAGAAGACTTTCTAGAGAGAGAAAGTAGAGAGAGAAAGTTGTATATTTGTGATTCTTGTACCGTACACGTCAAATTTAGCAATGGAATCACGTTAAGTAGTACGTTATTGTGTGTTCGGTCACGTACGTTCACGGATTCCGCACGTGAAACGTTCGTTACGCAATCGAACGGTCTCAAAACCGGTCCTACAGTTTTATTGGCCCACCATTTTCAAGGATGCATGTGAGTTCGCTAGAAATTGCACAAATTGTCAAAAAATGGGAAGTATATCGAAGAGGGATGAGATGCCATTACAACCAATCTTGGTTGTCGAGATATTTGATGTATGGGGTATAGACTTTATGGGTCCTTTTCCGAATTCGAATGGCTTTCTATACATTTTGGTAGCGGTGGATTACGTCTCGAAGTGGATTGAAGCTATTGCAACACGAACAAACGACCATTCGGTAGTTTGTAAATTTGTTCAATCCAACATTTTCTCTCGTTTTGGCATCCCGCGGGTTATTATAAGTGATGGTGGTTCGCATTTCAAGAACTTCAACTTTGGGAAATTATTGAAGAGGTATAGCGTGAATCACCGAATTGCCACACCTTACCATCCGCAAACGAGTGGACAAGTCGAAGTGTCCAACCGTCAAATCAAAGAGATTCTCATGAAGACAGTAAGAACGGATAGGAAGGATTGGTCGAGTAAGTTAGACGATGCATTGTGGGCATACCGAACGGCCTACAAGACTCCTATTGGCACAATGCCTTACCGGATGGTGTATGGAAAGGGTTGTCATATGCCAATGGAGCTAGCGCATCGGGCACATTGGGCAATTAAGACGGTAAACGCGGATTATGATGAGGCGGGGAAGTTGAGAAAGTTGCAATTAAGCGAGATAGAAGAGATTCGAGATGAGGCGTATGAATGTGCATCGGCTTATAAAGATAAACTCAAGAAGGTGCATGATGCAAAATTGCGAAAGAAAACGTTCGAAGTGGGTCAAAAAGTTTGGTTGTATAACTCAAGACTCAAGATGTTCGTGGGCAAGCTTAAAAGCAAATGGATGGGCCCGTACGTCATTCGGAGAGTTGGAAGGTTTGGTGACGTAGACATCCAAGATGAGCAAACACTTAAACAACAAACGGTGAACGGTCACCGGTTGAAGCCATACTTGGAGGGGAACGACATCAACAACTTGGAGCTTGATAAAGCGGGCTACATCTTGCGCCCGGTCGATGAGGAACAACCATGAGAGGCCCAGGTTTGGTAGTGTAAATAGTAGTGTTTTATTTTGTTTGTTTTGTATAGTTTGCATAATTACCGTATTTCCTTGAAATCCGTGTTTGAAACAAGTGTGGGGATATTCGGGTCACGAATTATTCTAACATTGTGTTGAGGACAACACGGGACTTTCGAGGGGGTAGGGTAATTTTTACACCTTTTTGAAAAAATTTAAAAGCATAAGAAAATCGAAAAAACTGAAAAAATATAAAAAATGACACTTAAAAATTCAATTTTTGTGAAATCACAATCGCCCAGAAGCCACCGTAATTTACGGTATTACCGTAATTTACGGTGGATGTGAAAAATGTTTGATCTTTACGGTGCATCGCTACTGTTTTACGGTAGAATTTTGTGTTCAAGTTTCACCGTAACTTACGGTCTGACCGTAAGTTACGGTACGCAGTTTAAGCTGATGCGTCGTTCCGTTTCGGTGTATATAAAAAAAACAAATAATAACATCAGATCACGTGAATAACCCCAACCACATGTTTTCATTCAACTTTACCCTCTCTCTATTATCATCCATCACTTTCAAGCAAGACCCACAAAATCCATCTTCTTCCCCAACCTTCAATTCTCCATAACCTTCTCAATTCTTGTCCAAACTAAGTGAAATTGGAGTCTATCTTGACTAATTTTTCACGTAGTTTCTGATTTTGCCAAGAGATTTACAAGAAAACGCAGTTTTTGGGTCCGAACTTCAAACCCTAGCTTCGAAAATTTTGGGGCTTTTTGAAGTTTTTGCCTCATTTGTGTTTCTTACATCTTCAAACAAGGTATGGAAGTTTATTTACTATGTTTTGTTGATACATTGTGAGAATGAAGGTTGATAGTGTTATTTGGTTATACCCACTTGCTTGTGCATAGTTTTGACTTGTTACTTGTTCTTGAATATGATTATGGTTTGTAGATGTAGGGTTGTTATGAAAGTAGTGAACATTTGGGGATCTCTACATTGTAGAGACACCATGCCCAAATTTTTGAAAAATTTATAAACTTGTAGTTCACTAACATCTACAACCATAGTAACAAGCAAGTGTGGGGATATTTTGGAGAAAAGAGTCTAACTGTGTTTCGTTTGGTTGTGTTGTTTGCTCTAATGTGTGTAGGAAAATGGTTAAGATGAAAGAAAAAGCAGGATCGAGTTCGTCCTCATCATCAAAGGGAAAGGGTAAACAGCCGGAACAACAACCGAAAAAGAGACAATATTTGGGCCGAGTGGATGAAAGTGAAAGTGGGAGCGAGGAAGAAATGGAATTGGACCCGGCGGAAAAGCCGATATGGAACTCGGGTCCTTTGGATGAGCAACCAGAGGTGTGGCAACCAACACTCTATCATGACCGCATGAATAAGTTGAAGAATAAGGCAGCGGCCTTTATATGTGAGAGGGAAGTCCGGGAAGTTGAGCTTGGTCAGTTTGGGGTGTTTGACAAGTTCCGGGCTTTAGGTTGGGAGTCGGCACTTAAATGTTTTGACAAAGATAAAAACAATTTGTTTATCACCGAAATACAAGAGTGGATGGCGACTCTTAAGTGCAACATATATGAAAGACCATCGCAAATGAAGTTGATTGGTGAAGTTCACGGGGTTCCAGTGGAGATGTCCTTTGATACATTGAAGAAGCTCGGGAAATACAATAGCCTTCCAGCCCGTGATTATATGGTTCCCACCCTTGACGACCTTTTGGTGAAGCTGGAGAAGCACCCCCGTTGGAACGACATGTTGGCAGCATTGTTTTTACCCGGTAAATACAGTGGTATTCTATACCGGAAGAACTTAAAAATAGAAGCTAAATTGTTGCTAGCAATCTGTGTTCTCAATGTTATACCGCGAAGGGGGGACAAAGAGCAGGTGAGGTTCCCGGAGGTACCTGTTCTATATTCACTAATGCATGGGTCTCCACGTTTTCCGATACGCTATCTGATCATGAACCACTTATGGATTTGCCGGAATAAATATGGAAGGGACATTGTACCCTATTGTCGAATCATAACGGGGTTGATGAAGCAACAAAAGGCTCTTACGTCCGAAGATCGAGGGGCAACGAAACGGCATCAATCGTTTACGTTAGACAAGTTGGGAATTGGTTGGACGTATACACAATCGGAGCGGTATCATAAGCTTAAATCCGAGGGGCAAAGATGGAGGGCGCTTAAGGCGGGTGCTAGAGATTTGTTACCGGGTGAAGAGGATGAACCCGAGAGTGAGGCAGAGATCCCGAGCGGGGATGAAGATTATGAAGAGCAACCACAAGGTGGTGTGAATTTGAATGTGGGACAAGGGGGCCCGGGTGGAGGTTATGGTGGTGCTTTCTACGACTATACAGAGCGATCTTATGTGCCTGGGTGGGCTTATGAAGGTACCATGCAAGAGGTGATAGCAAACCAACGTCCTCCGGCTTCCGTCTTTGAAACTTGGTCGGGTCCGGAGCGGACGTTATATGACCAAAATACCATGATGAGTGCAAGTATAGAGCGTTCCTTGAAACAAAACTTTGATCGTAATGAGGCGTGGAACTGCACTTTTGCGTATTCCCAAGAGGTGGAAATGAATAATCGGTATTACGACGATCAAGAGAGAAGGATGCACGCAGATTGACATGCCGGGAGACCGGTAGTTGTGGATCCACAACATGTGGATTATGCCTCACTACTACCTTATGATGGGAGTATGTCATATCCGACTCCACAGCTTCATCACTCACAATGGATTGATCCGAGACAACAAGAGGGAGCCCAACAACAACAAGGAGGAAGTAGTAGTAGCGGCTCATTTGCATTTGGAGAATGGAACGACATGATGTCTTCCATCTTTGGACCTCCGAGACCGCGCTACTATTAGTCAGGTTGTGTTCCTCCTTTGTATATTTTGTGCATATGTGTTAGCTTGTTTTGTTTTGTTTACGGTTGGGCGGTTGGGTGGTGTATGATTGTTATGTTGAGTGCGGGATGGTGCTTGTTGGTGGTGTCATGTGTTTAAAAAAAATTATAAAATGAAAAATCCAAAAAGAATTTGGGGTTTGAGTGAAGAAGCTTTTTGTTGATGTTGAATAAATTTTAGTGATCAAAGCCTCTTAAAACCATACATTGGGGTCAATGTATCCCAATTGTGGGGATGGGGGGAAATTTTTGGAGATTTTGAAAAATTTTAAATCAAGCGAAATATTGTGAGAATTTGAACACCCTAGAGTAACCCCAAATGGTGCACCGGCAACCCTTGATACCCTTTCATTCTTGGTGAGAGTTGAAGCCACATTTGTATATAAATAATGCTTATCTTTGATGAGAGTGGCTACGGGTGGGGGTACATTAGATCTTGTGCTTGTATGCGGTTTGAGTCCTTAGTTAGACATGAATGCGAAAAGGATAAGGGCATCTAGGTAGCCTCGTCTTTAGTGTGTGCGAGTGTGGGATTTGGGGGGTTGGACCTCATAAGTTATATATATGAGCATGGTTGCGAGAGGGGCAGGGGTTTGGACATTTAGTTGCCAATTTTGTGCCTAAAAGCCTATTATTTGTTTCCCCTAGCTATTTACTTAAAAATTTACCCAAATTTGACCCGGTCTTTTAGTGTTAGTAGTAGTAGTTGTATAATATGATGTAGATATGTTGATGCTTTATTGTATGGTTGTTTGCTTTGAAAAAAAAATGGAAAATGAAAAGAAAGGATGTTTAGTTGTCTTGTACTTAGTAGTTTAGTTTGGTAGTTGTTAGTTTGCTTATTCATGTAATAAAAAGACCGGGTTAAATTTTCGCTACTTCATATATATTCCATTTCCTACCCATACACCTAGCCATGCTACAACCTTAAAAGTCCCTTTGATTTGCATTCATGTGTGGCACTTGTTAGGAGAAGGATCGATTTAGGTACAAGCCTATAATTGTGCAACCGCCCGTTAGCCTTTGTGTGTCTAGCTCATATTGCTAGTTCTTACTTGTAACCGAGAGGAGAGATATAGTGAGGGGTGCATTAGTTGGGTGTTACAAAGGGGTTAGTAAAAGGATTGCTTGTTTTTGCTTGGTTTACATTGATCACTTGTTGAGAAATTGATTTGATGAGTTGCTTGGGACAAGCAACGGTTAAGTGTGGGGATGTGACGGGTAGTCCATTGGACAACCCTTTATGATGTTAAAAGACAAGTTTATCCCTCATTTAAGTGTGTAATTATCTCGAATTAGATAACTACTGTTGCTTATGTCTCAGGTGCGGTTTGGAGGCTTAAAGTGAAGAAAAATGCAGCTTTGGAAGGTTTGAAGTTGAACGGGTCGAGTGTGGAGCAAAAGATGAAACAAAGAAGAACATTCAGCTTTCCACCGTAAATTACGGTCCTACCGTAATTTACGGTGGACCTGAATTCCACCTGGATGCTGCCGTAAACCAGAAGACTTGCACCGTAACACTTTTATGTGCACCGTAACTTACGGTAGAGCCGTAAGTTACGGTGGAGGCGACGCGAAAATGTGTAACTGCTCATTAAAAACAGTTTTATGGTGTCTTTTCACTTATCATCATCATTGGTCGGTTATTGGAGACACTAGGGGCGATTTTGAGTGATTTGGCTTGGCTTGGAACAATTTCTAACATTCGGTTTGTGATTTTGATTTGTATGAACATTGAACTACTTGTTACGATGATTCACCAAGCTATGCGTGGCTAAAACTCTCGGTGATCATCTTAGGTGAAGGTTTATCTTGAACTTTTGTGTGTTATTTCTGAATTTCTAGAATAATAACTTGCGTTGCTTGAATATCATGGTATATGCATAATTGTTTGTAGCTTGTTAATCGATTGTGCAATTTCTAGTCTCGATCGTACGTTCTTGGTGCCGTTGGCAATCAAGATATCACGGGAAGGGTTAGGGTTGGTTATTGGTTAATTGATCCTCGGGAAACAACCTCGCATTAGATTCCGAGTACTTTGTTCCCTTTTATCACTTCGATTATGTATGTACAAGTTATGTCCATGTAACTCTTTCTAGTTGAAATTTCACACAATTGTTAATGGAAACTGAATCCTAAGATGGTCATTGCTTTCCTAATCTGTTAAACAACCAATCTTTATTTGCACTTAGTTATTAATTTAGTTTTCTAAAACAACAATCCAACTCATTGATCTTTACTTTCTGCAAATTAGGTTAATTGTAGTTTAATCGCAAAGCTATAAAATCAACACACTTTCCACATACTCCCTGAGTTCGATACCCTTTTACCACTATCTATAGTTGTTTTTGGGATTAAATTTGATTGTGACCACGACATCACGTCATATATACACACCAAACTTCCCTCCGCCAATGAAATTTTTGTTTCATACTCTTTTAACTTGTCTCTCAGCCAATGTCACACCCCCAAAATCCACCTGCGGAGTATCACCGCTAGGGAGCGTGACCGACCAGGATCAAGCCACCAATCATATCAAACATAGCGTTTAATATTTAAAGTAGTTAATGTAATTCATCACGACATGATTGATGTTCAACAAAACGTAAATTAAGTAGCGGAAGCATAATATGAAAACCCAAAGTAATGTTCAAGTGTTTAAACGTTCAACGCGGCATTCACGAATCTTTGCCCACAACGACCTGCTCCTCCCTGTGCAAGCTCCATAAGTACCTAAGGTCCTGCAAGGCATGCAGCAGAGAGTCAACGACTAGTTGAGCGAGTTCACATTAAACAGTTCAGTAATAGTAATAGTAAAGTAAGCCTTGTGTTCGTTCGTTATGTCACGTATCGTATTAGTTCATATCGCGGCCCTCTAGGCATGTGTGCGATGGCTGGGGAAGTTCCCAAGTATTCTAGACTATGTATATTTGTATCGCGGCCACCCTGGCATGTGTGCGAAGTTTTAGTATATAGTTCGCGGCCTTTCCAAGGCATGTGTGCGAAGATCAGTCATAATATCGCGGCCAACCCCTGGCGTGTGTGCGAAGATCAGTTCCATTGGTATACTAGTCTAGCCGTATCTTATCATTTACCATCCTCACCCTAAGGACCATATTACTAGGTTCCATAAGCTAAGTATGTACGAGTAATCAAACCAAACCCATTCCCACCCTGGGAATCCCATGCCTTGTGAAAAGTGTGAACTCACCTTGATTTGCTCGGCAGATAGTTTATTTGTTTAACAGTTTTGATTAACCACGTCCTAATCGAGACTCGGGATTCGAAAGAATACGTCAAGAACAGGAGAGGATCTTGCTTCAATTGGAGGGGGAGGGGGCTGCCGTCGATCAAACGATTGGGAGAGAAGGAAGTAGGGTTTGATGAAAAATAATATTTGTGGGGGATTATAAATAAAAGAGTTTACGTAACTTCCAAGTATGATGCTAATCGTACAAGTAGGTCGGTTATTATGTTAGTTCCAGAATTGGGCTGTGATAGCTCTTTGTTGGGCCGAGATCAAACAGACAAGGAAAAGGGAAATCATACAAGTCGTACAAATGTGCAATTGGGCCAATACATTGTTGGGTTAAAGATATGCGAATGCGGCCCAGAAGGTGTACGACCCAAAGTGCCAAATTATTAACAAACAAGTTATCATACCAATAGATCTAATGGAGTTATACGAGCCGAAAATTTAACACAAAGAAGGGAGGATAACAAGGAGTTAAGATCACAAGACAAAACATCACTAACCTTGAGAATTCGGGTTGTCACATCATCCCCAACTTGAAAGAAATTTCGTCCCGAAATTTAGCGCTTAGTCACTGAGGAAGCTAGTTAGGTTACGTGGTTTCCTGGTTTTTCCTGGGGTGTCACATCCTTCCCCCGTTGATTGGGAATTTCGTCCCGAAATTCCACTGTAGCTTCAGTAGTGGACTTACGTTCCTTGAACAACTGGGGATACTTGCGTTTCCTTTGATTTACTCGTTCCCAGGTGAACTCTGGGCCATGACGGGAGTTCCAACGAACTCGAACAAGAGGCATTGCGTCAACCAATAGGCACCGGGTAGTACAAAGGCTAGCGAGAGGTTTACCATAATTAAGGTAACTGTCGTAGAGTCAAAGATGTGACTCTTGTGGTGCAAGGGGATAAAGAGGTAAAGTGACGACTCAGTACAAGAAATATCCTTAAATCAATAGAATAAGAAAACCCATTCAAATTAAACCATATAAGTCACTGCATCGAATATTCGCAAAAGTTTTAGTCACCGTGATTGTTTACACGAAAACAACTGAAAGAAAAGAAAATAACTAGATAAACGAGTGAAAGACGAGTCAGTCGTCCACGTCTCCATCCCCGAGGTCACTACCATCATCATCGTCTCCGTCATTATCCGAGACCTCCTCTGGCTCTTCTTCCTCCTCTTCCGGCTCTTCCTCCTCCTCTTCGGGTTCTTTATCAGACTCTTCCACCTCTGGTTCGGGAGGTGCCGGGACTGGGGCTGGCTCGGGTTCAGGTGCGAAGCGGGCTTCCTCCAACTGATGGACCCTCTAATCCATCATACCTATCCTTTCGGCATGCGAGTTAAGCCTTTCATGATCCACTCGAGCGTCTCTCAGTATCAGACCTTGTACCTCGCGCCCTTTTAGGGCTTCTGCCTTCAAATCAGTAGTTCTCCTATTAAGTTCCTGTATCTGCTTCTCCTGAGCTTCCACTCGCCCTCCTAGGGTAGCAACCTTTTTTAGTAATTTCTGATTTTGCTCCATTAAGACTTGGTTTTGTTCTATTAGAATCTGGTTATAATCTCGGAGGGCCTTATTCACAGCAGACTTGGCCTGGGCGCTGAGCGAGTTAACTGGTAGTGCATGCGTAGGTCGGGAGGACGACTCCTCGCCCTGCGCGAGTCTCTTCCTATAAGCCACACGCGTCTCCACCTGACGCGGGGGCGAGTGAGTAGCAGCGGGTGCCTTCCCTGGCACCCGGGATTGGTCGAAAGATGCGGACGGTGCAGACATGCCTGTCGAGTTGATGACGTAATGCAAGTTAAACGAAAGAATGCACACTCACAATGTACCAAAAGAGGGTATTGACGCAGAAAGGGAAGAAAAGAATGACAGAAAAGAGTAAGCACACAAGGTTTCAATCAACAGTTGCTACGTTTATCTAAGCATACCATGAGCAAAATTCTAGCAATTCTAGCATGTAGGCAATAAACATAAACCTTATTACCTAGGATGTTGAGTCTTGCACGTGGAGCGAAGCGTCGTTGTGGATCGTTGAGAGCACTGTTCTGGTTATAGTCTGGTTTTAATAAAAACGTTTTTCCCATATTAAAACCAAGTTCACTATAACCAATGGCTCTGATACCAATCTGTCACACCCCCAAAATCCACCTGCGGAGTATCACCGCTTGGGAGCGTGACCGACCAGGATCAAGCCACTAATCATATCGAACATAGCGTTTAATATTTAAAGTAGTTAATGTAATTCATCACGACATGATTGATGTTCAACAAAACGTAAATTAAGTAGCGGAAGCATAATATGAAAACCCAAAGTAATGTTCAAGTGTTTAAACGTTCAATGCGGCATTCACGAATCTTTGCCCACAACGACCTGCTCCTCCCTGTGCAAGCTCCATAAGTACCTAAGGTCCTGCAAGGCATGCAGCAGAGAGTCAACAACTAGTTGAGCGAGTTCACAGTAAACAGTTCAGTAATAGTAATAGTAAAGTAAGCCTTGTGTTCGTTCGTTATGTCATGTATCGTATTAGTTCATATCGCGGCCCTCTAGGCATGTGTGCGATGGCTGGGGAAGTTCCCAAGTATTCTAGACTATGTATATTTGTATCGCGGCCACCCTGGCATGTGTGCGAAGTTTTAGTATATAGTCCGCGGCCTTTCCAAGGCATGTGTGCGAAGATCAGTCATAATATCGCGGCCAACCCCTGGCGTGTGTGCGAAGATCAGTTCAATTGGTATACTAGTCTAGCCGTATCTTATCATTTACCATCCTCACCCTAAGGACCATATTACTAGGTTCCATAAGCTAAGTATGTACGAGTAATCAAACCAAACCCATTCCCACCCTGGGAATCCCATGCCTTGTGAAAAGTGTGAACTCACCTTGATTTGCTCGGCAGATAGTTTACTTGTTTAACAGTTTTGATTAACCACGTGCTAATCGAGACTCGGGATTCGAAAGAATACGTCAAGAACAGGAGAGGATCTTGCTTCAATTGGAGGGGGAGGGGGCTGCCGTCGATCAAACGATTGAGAGAGAAGGAAGTAGGGTTTGATGAATAATAATATTTGTGGGGGATTATAAATAAAAGAGTTTACGTAACTTCCAAGTATGATGCTAATTGTACAAGTAGGTCGGTTATTATGTTAGTTCCAGAATTGGGCTGTGATAGCTCTTTGTTGGGCCGAGATCAAACAGACAAGGAAAAGGGAAATCATACAAGTCGTACAAATGTGCAATTGGACCAATACATTGTTGGGTTAAAGATATGCGAATGCGGCCCAGAAGGTGTACGACCCAAAGTGCCAAATTATTAACAAACAAGTTATCATACCAATAGATCTAATGGAGTTATACGAGCCGAAAATTTAACACAAAGAAGGGAGGATAACAAGGAGTTAAGATCACAAGACAAAACATCACTAACCTTGAGAATTCGGGTTGTCATAGCCAAGACCACAGCATTTAATGAGATACCTTTAAATATTCAGTATTTGGGTTATGCTACTTTAACAAAATTTGATTACAATTTATCACAAGCACTGTTTTCTGTTTTGTTGACTAATGTGAAAAATGTGAAAAAATTGAAAAAGGGTGTTCGTAATAATGTTTTTCTGTTGTATCCAAGACTTCTAAGCTATACCTACGAAAACAAGTGTCACAAATAGATTTTGAACAAGGTGTAGCTTTTCAAATAAATAGTCTTACAAGTAAACTTTTACTAGACTTATGGATAAAGAGTCAAAAGTTTCAAAAACAGAAACAAAGGGGGATGAGCCCATTTTAGATGCGTCCACATCTGTTGCTCAAACCTCTGTTGTTGAGCCAACTGCTCCTGGTGATCATGACACCACAACTGGTGTTGTGAAACACACACCAGGAAAACGCAAAAAGAAACCTGCCACATCCAAAAAGCCCACCAAAACCAAACAAAATAAAAAGGTTCATCTGGAAGATGAGATCCCAGAGGTTAATACAATGACAACACAAATGTCACTTGAAACCACTGCTGCTACTTCCTCACAGTTGTTGGAAAGATCTCAACCCACCGAAACTCCTCATGTATCCTCACAAAAGGATCATGTTGTAAGCACAGGGACACCACAACATGAAGTAGACCTTTCATATGAAAGTATGTTTAAAAGCCCCTCTCCCAGGGCAATCTCGCTTTCTACACCACAACCCTCTTCTCAAGTTCCATCAACAATATTATCTCTGTTTGAAGCAATTGAATTTCAGAAACAAAACAGTTCCTCTAATCCACACATTACTGAGAGTAGAGCGCAACAAATGACTGTGTCTGAACCAATTCAATCTGCTATCCTACAAACAGTTGAGGAGGCTATCCCCATTGAGTGTTACGAAACTCTTGGTGGTAGTTCAAGTGGAGCAGCCACTACAACTGTTAAACCCATTGGTGATCAGTTGGACAGTGGTTACATCATTAAGACTCCCTTGAAAGCAACCACTGATGAGGTTACAACTATAATCTCTGCTTCAGTGGGAAGTCCCCAGAACCAAGAAAAAAGGGCATCTGTTTCTGATGATATGGAGTCTTCTCCTATTATCAAAACAAATACAACCACTACAGGTGGGAATTCAGATGATCCTATTAAAGTAGGTGATGAATTAAGTTATAAGGATTTGACGGTTAGAGTGTCTACCATTGAAACAGATGTTGCTGAAATGAAAGAATTGATTAAGTAGATGATAGAGCTTTAAGCACAGGAAATTGCCAATGAACTTTGGAATTCTATGCAACCCATCCTTCAAGCTCAGAGGAATTTGGCTGAAAGTAACCACAATTTCAGTTTGGAATTTATCAGAAATTTGGTTGATGCTAGGTATAAAGACACACAAGCAGATGTTATGAACATTAAGGAACATCTGTTGAAACTTACTGGCTCCACCCCTACATCAATCTTTGAGAAAGATGATGATGATGATGATAATGATGCCAAAAAGGGGGAGAAAGATTCACTGAGAAAGTTGCCACCAGATTCAAAAGCTAATCCTACAGAAATTGTATTGTAAGTCCCCTAACGTGTGCGGATCGTAACAGAATCGTCGATCCAACCTAGAGTGCGGAATCCTCTAGATCAGATTTCACAGAAAAGTGTAGAAAACACGAATCACTTCAAACCCGATCTTTATTGATTATCTTCGTAACGATCACAATCAATCAAGATCCTAACTCGTCCAAGCCGTTGTCTTTCACGAATTCTCTCCAAGTAATTAAGGTGATTAGAAGATTAACCTAAACCCTAATGCTAAGCTTTGTTTATATAGGACAAAGCTTTGCATATGGGCTAGGTCTTGGGCAAGGCCCAATTCGCAAACCCTCTCCCATATGTGGGTTTGGTTTGGCCCAATCACTCTTACTTCACTATTACAAACTATTACAAAGCTAAACCCGCTAACCGTTTATCGTTTTACTAATTACAAGATATCCAAAGACCAAATCTAAGCTGTTGTCACAAAACATGCACCAACAAACTCCCCCTTGACAATAGCTCGCAAAGGTAACTTCAGTCTTCAGAATCTCACAGTCTTTTGGTCTTTGGATAGCTTCAGCTTTAACAGCTTCTGTCAGCAACAGACTCCCCCTAAGCTGATGCATCCAATCACCAAATCTTCAAAACGTTAACGCTTGAGTAAACTCCAGTTCAGCATTTGAATAGCAATCTCCAACTCTTCAACTTTGTCTGCAATGTAGAAAGGAGGTTCTACCATGCATCAAAGCAAACTCTCATCTTCACAGCAACTCTTCAGCAACATACAGCTTCAATCTGTATACTATAAAACAAACATCTCGAGAAACCATAAGAATTTTTCAACATAAGTTAAACAAATTATTATTATTCAAGAGATTTGTTAAACTGTATGACAGATTAAGCATTTTCCATTCAGCACCAACACGCACACAATTTCAAACAAAACACATCATAACCTGCTTGATTTGAAAATTTTGAACTCACTTACTAACACCGTCTCCCCCTATCAGTAACAATTCCTCCAAGAATAACAGTTTTCCATACATTAAGAATTTTAAACAGAAAAAGACACTATTTTTGGATTTTGATATTTTCTGAAAGCAAGTAAATACAAAAGCAATAAACACTCTATTTTTGTGAGAATCACCAGTAAGAAGATCATATCAGCAAAATCAAACTGTTTCACACAATTAGATTAATTCTATATGTAATGTTTTATTGAAAAGCAGTTCAAGACGATTACCAGTATGTTTGTCCACTTAAACAAAATGCATGAACATTTCAAGTACCATTACCGTATGATACGTTAAGGTAATTTTAGTATACCGAAATACGAGCGTGTCCCACTTCAGGATGTACCCCCGCGATCAAGGTATGCACAAAGATTCATCGTAGTAGGTGAGTATACTGAATTCATCCGTTTGTATTTCAACGATAGATAATTGGTGAACAGGTCAGTACTTCCGTACAGCAGAGAGACCAAAATATCTTATCGAGGGCTAAGACAGATACCATTTTTGGTACGAATTGTGCATTTTGCACTTATTGAATGACTCTCTTTGAGAGCTTTTTCATTTTCAGGGTTTTGGCATTTTTAGCTCTTTTAAGATATCATGGGTGTGTCTAGGTCAGCATGTATCTGGATGCAGCAGAAGGACACCCAAGATATCCCCGGATGAAATAACAGCATAAAGACCCAAAACTTCAGACTTTGGCAATCTATCAACGCAAGAATTAAGGTCATTAAACCATACACCACTGATGTGTTCCCCACTCATACTCAGTGCATTTAGGTTTATATCACTTTGGTAAGTTGATTATTTCATGCTTTACGCCTACTGGTACATCATATGATGAAGCTGCTATCACACTTAAGCAATTTTGGTTCAATTTCAGTGTGACAGCCTAACTTGCTGATGTACTATCATTTCTTCTTTTCCACACAGTGATAACTCATTTTTGATTTTCTATTTTTTTTTATGTTTTTGATTTTTCAATGTTTTTGTATTTTTGATTTTTGAAAAAGCAGTAAACTAATTACAAAATTCTTATGAAAAACCAGTTATTCAGGATTCCTCATCCCGTTGAGTTCGACTAAGTGTTCAAAGCGAGCTCGATCAAAAGCTTTAGTGTAAAGATCAGCAAGGTTATCTTCTGTGTCGACTCGATGTAATTCAATTAGTCGTTTTTCAGCACAATCCTGTATAAAGTGATGACGTATGTCAATATGTTTAGTTCTACTGTGCTTTACGGGATTGTTTGTGATTGATATAGTGGCATTATTATCTATCATAATAGGAGTACGAGTGAAATCCAAACCGTAATCGCGCATCTGCTGTTGAATCCAGAGAACCTGAGAGCAACAGCTACCCGCAGCAATATATTCAGCTTCACACGTAGATGTAGACACACAGGATTGCTTCTTGCATTGTCAAGACACGATCCTGCCTCCTAAGAACTGACAACCACCTGTTGTAGACTTTCTGTTTGATTTGCATCCTCCAAAGTCTGAATCAGTGTAAGCAACGAACCTCAGATCACTATCAGTTGGATACCACAACCCTAGTTTAGGTTTCCCCTTCAAGTAACGAAGAATACGCTTTACTGCTTTCATATGTGACTCTTTTGGATTCGCCTGATATCTGGCACACAAGCATACGGCAAACATGATGTCAGGTCTTGAAGCAGTCAAGTATATTAGAGAACCAATCATCGCCCTGTAATGAGTTGGATCAACATCTTCAGTGCTTTCATGATCTGGGCCGAGATTGTGGTTTTCACAAATGGGTGTGTTGCAAGTAGTGCAATCATTCATTTTGAACCGATCCAAAATGTCATACACATACTTCGTTTGATGAATAAACATCCCATCCTCCTTCTGTTCAACTTGTAATCCCAGAAAGTAAGACAGCTCACCCATAGCGCTCATTTCAAACTTGCTCTTCATCACGTGTTCAAATTCCTTACACATGTTCTCATCAGATGACCCAAAGATGATGTCATCTACGTATACCTGTACCAGCAGAAAATCTTCCTTCTTCCTCTTAATGAACAGTGTACTTTCAATCTGACCTCTTTCAAAACCATTCTTGAGCAGATGTGTAGACAGTGTCTCGTACCACGCCCTGGGAGCTTGATGTAACCCATACAAAGCCTTATCAAGTTTGTACACTCGATCTGGATAGTCTGGATCAACGAACCCTTCTGGTTGTGAGACATACACCAGTTCTTGGACTTTTTCGTAAAGAAATGCACTCTTCACGTCAAGCTGGTAAACTTTGAAGCCCTTGAATGAAGCGAAAGCCAGAAACAAACGAATTGCCTCCAACCTTGCCACTGGTGCAAACACTTCATTGTAATCAATCCCTTCTTGCTAATTGAACCCTTTGACAACTAACCGAGCCTTGTTGCGCGTGACAATCCCTCTTTCATCCTTCTTGCACCTAAATACCCATTTAGTGCCAATCTCTCTTTCACCTTTAGGAAGGTCCACTAACTCCCAAACCTTCAACTTTGCAAACTGGGCCAATTCCTCTTGCATAGCTTCAACCCATGAATTGTCTTTAAGAGCCATATGAATATTCTTCGGCTCCTCTTGGGAAATAAAGCAACTATACAAGCATTCATTCACTATCTCAGTCTTCTCAATCGAAACAAATAACCCAGAATTCGCTGCAATGCTTCTTCTTGTCTGAACACCTGCAGTAGGATCTCCAAGAATCATGTCAACTGGATGATCTCTATTTGCTCGTGTAGTAGCAACAGCATCGACTTCCAGATTGTCACCCAGGTTTGATCCAACCTCCCCTTGAATATTCTGATTTGCAAATGGATTAATGAAATCCTCCCCCTGATTGGGTTCAGGTTCACTATCACTTGAATCAGGATCAGCAGCACCATGGGAAGTTTCCGGAGCATCTGACATATCAACATTCGATCTAGGCATGAACTCGCCTTCATCGTCTTCACCAATCACTGTTTGAATCAGCTGAGAATCATCTGCATCAGAAACCTCAGGAATATTAAATGATTTAAAAACACTTTCATAATCATATAATATAGCAGGACCACTCGTTGATTGTTGAGGTTTGTAGGAAGTAATTTCCACATTGAAAACAACCTCAATTTTACCAGTTTTTAGATTAAAAACCCTTTTATTCGGTGTGCCAGGCACATAGCCTAGAAAGTAGCCTTCGTCTGCCACCTCACCGAATTTTTGTTTATCTTTGTTTCGCACAATGGTGCAGGGTAATTGATGTGTGTAAAATGCAACATATAAAACACATCAATTAAGGCATAAAACTAACCCTTTTTGAGTACTAATGTTGGAAAAAGAGTGTTTTTGTCTTCCTTTTGTATTTTCAGGATGAAATGAGCTCAAAATCACAAAAGAAGCAAAAAGACCCCTAATTCTATCATAAATACAAGAAAAGGAACAAAAGCAAACTGCCCGGACCCTCAACGGCACCTCCCAAGACAAAGAAGAAGAGAACAGAGTCTGAACACGCCCCGTGTCCAGTGAACACGGGGGCGTGCCCAGGAAGCAGCAGAAAAGACAAACCAGTAGAAGCTTCCATTGCTCACCACGGGGCCGTGCCCAGCGGACACGGGGGCGTGTTGAAAGTACAGCAGGCGCATTAATTGTAATTCGCAATTACAATTAATGAAGAGAGAGAATGTCAGACGGGCACGGGGCCGTGTCCAGCGTTCTGTTCAGCCTATAAATAGAGGAGCTTGGTTCCATTCTCTCTCATCCCTTGGCACACCACCTCTCTCACACTTCATCCACCACCCATCACCACCATAACACCATCATCCACCACCATCATCCATTGTCCATCATAGAGTGTGTGAGTCGTCTCGGGATCCAAGATTGATCGTAAGAGTTCTTGACAATCAAGGCCATGTTTGCCTAAGTCTCTTACATCACTTGGTGAAGACAAGTGTTTAGTATAATACTTTTTATTTTTAATCTTTTGCACTTTTTATTTGGTTTTGTATTAATGACTTTAATAACTAGTTACTTATGTTGAAGGTGATCTTTCCTTATCGTTTGTCCGTGGTGTCTTGGCATTATTTTACTGTCTATATAAAATAAAAGATTTTCACCATTCATATCTCCACGGTCTATATGGAGGTATGTTGGCTACCCGGTCGGGGGTTAAGGGAACGGTTTGGTAAAGGTCTTGCCCTTGTTCAGCGTTTAGAGGTCCTGCTTGGGACCTGGGTCAAATTTAATAGGACCGCCTTCAATGCCCATGGGTATTGGATGGCGGGGATCCAAACTCTTTGACCCCCTCATAAGCTAACTACTATTAATACTATAACCCGGCTATTTAGGACTGTATCCCTGCTGACTCAGACTACTTAGTCGAGGGTAACGTCACCGCCGAAAACGGGGCCTACCATAATTTGCATTAATAACTTAATTCATTATCTTTCAATAATCCGACCCTTTAGGATTGTATCCTTGCTGACTCAAACTACTGGGTTGAGGGTAACGTCGCCTTCAAAAGAGGGGCCTACTACAATAACTAAGATAATCTCTTAAACAAGTGCAAAAGTGCGAAAATAATCAAAGGTTATACTAATACACGAGTCGGATCCAAGTGATTCATCTTGTCTATCTGTTTTTTATTTTATTTTATTTTTCAGCATTTAGTTAGTTTTTATTTTTCTTAGTTTAAAATATTTTTCTAACTTTTTGATTTGATTAGACGTTGAGGATAAACCGGTATTAAAAGCTCTTGTGTCCTTGGACGACCTCGGTATCTTACCAACACTATACTACGTCCACGATGGGTGCACTTGCCCATATGTGTGTTTAGTGTTAGTAAATATCGTGTTTTATAAATTTAAAACTTGGCTAAAAGTGTAAAAAGGGCTTAAATAAAAATCTAAAAACATATACACACTTACGCACATCAAGTTTTTGGCGCCGCTGCCGGGGACACAAGGATTTTAAGAAAGTTAGGAATCAACGGCCTAATCATCTTTTTATTTTTCTTTAATTTTTAGGATTTTTTTTTAGATTTTTCAGCTTCTGCAGAGCTCAGCACGGGGCCGTACCCGCTGAACACGCCCCCGTGCCCAATCATTGGAACTGGCAATCCTGTTTTATATCAGACAGTAGGCTGAACACGGGGCCGTGTCCACTCAACACGCCCCCGTGCCCAAGATTCAGTTGCTGAAAACAGAACCGTTTGATCCCGACGGTTGGTAACTTCTGATACAAACATGAGTAATGATGATTCTTTTTACTTTCGGCACTCTTATGGTTTGTGGTGTCAAATATGTGGAGGCGAACACGAGGAATTAAAATGTTTCTTCCTCACTTATAGGCCACACTATATAGACCCACCAATTCCTTGTAGCCTTAAGAGGGGCGAAAGTAAAAATAAACATTATTTCTCCCTCGAATGCGCCCAACCGGATATTCTAGGAGATATGCTCCTTGACGAGCTATTTCAACTAGAAGAACTACTTCTAAATTGGTCAAAAGAACTTAGGAAGGATTTCTTAGATCCATCCCAAGATGATGACCATGAGGAAATGTTGGAACCGCATTCTGACAACCTCGTTGCTCCCGAAAATACCTTTCCTCCTAGACAAGACGTGGACGATAGTCGTCCCTGTGCCGATTGTGCCGTGAAGGACTCCCCATCGACCTCGTTCGGTGCATACATAGACCTGAGCGATTCGGCATACACCTTCTTTAACGAGAGCCCGGGAAAGGGTTGGACTTGTCCACCTAGAATGAAAATAGGAATTACCCTCACCGACAACCTCTTGCGTTCTCGCCTTAGTATAGGACAATTAAGGTATCTTAGGCACTTTGGGGTTGTTCCAACAAGTCAGGAGCCACCCGATATAAGTTAGCGCCTTAGAAAAGACAAAACTTCATAAGTCAGCTTTCCGACACGGGGCCGTGCTCGGCCAACACGCCCCCGTGTCCATCAAAAGATTCCCTTCTGATCATGACGTCAGAATACGGACAAACTGTGTCAGAATTTTCTCTGCACACGGGGCCGTGTCCAGCGGACACGGGGCCGTGTTCAGCGGGCTGTCATTTTCTATAAATGCAGCCAAAAATCCTGCACATTTGGACCAACTTGGGGACAGAGATTTGAAGGAATCTTCTCTCAAACAATCCTAGGTAAGTCTAAAAGAAGTTTCCAACAACTCATCTTGTCCTTTCCTCTTCTAGACATTTCCTTCTTCTTCATCTTTCTCCAAAAGCCACCATGAAAAGTTTGAATTCTCAATCTTTATGGTAGGAAACAAGGAGTTTTGGTCATGGAATCTTGGTAAAAACATGTTATGTAACATTGTTTAGAGTTATTTACTGTCAAAAAGCTTGCATAAACTCAGAAAATAACCAAAATTCCTTGCTCCAAAATTCTGCAGAAAGATGAACACGGGGCCGTGCTCAGTGAGCACGGGGCCGTGTCCAGAAGCTGTTTCGTCTTATAAACTATTTTTGGTTTATTTTTCGTAGAATGGCGAGTGAAAACAGCGAAACATCATCCGTTCATTCCTCAAACAGCCGAAGGGGAAGGAGGCCCTCCGTTGAAGCTACACTTGTGCACTACGTGATAGCACTAAGGGAAGCTCTCGACGAAATGACGTCCGTAGAGGAGGTCCTCATTGACCGTATCAACGATCTTACGATGGGATTGGAAAGCAGCTTCCAAGAGATTAACCTTTTGCACCAAAGGTTAAACATTTTGGTGGCACCTCCTATGGAACCAGTCCTTCCACAACAAGACTGGAACTTAGCACTCGGTATTAACAACCCTACCGGGTGGGGAGACATCCCCGCGGAACCTCCTATGGAAATCCCACAAGAAGTCCCGGCGGAAGTTGAAACTCCTCAAACAAATGCAAACGAGCCTTCCTTCCTCCTTCCAAGGGAGGTAGAGGAGTGGCTTGCCGACATATGAGGAGAAACGTGTCCGAAAGATGGAGCTCTACAAAGCCTTATCTAACCAAGATCAGTAGATTCTTGGAAATTTTGCTAACATTAAAATAAAACATAGGGCTAGAACTCCATAAGCTTACTATCTATGTAACCTTTTTATGTATTATCTCTCTATTAGCAATGTTATGATGGTTTTTATGATTTATGGACTCATGGTGGTAATGGATGAAAAAGGGAATGAGAAAAAAATGGAACCATGCAGAAGAACAGAACAAACCGACAAAAATCTCCACAACAGAAGGCTCCACACGGGCCGTGCCCAACCAACACGGCCCCGTGCTGAGCCCCCTGCAGGAAATCACCCAGTTCAGGTAACTGGACACGGGCCGTGTTCAGCGAACACGCCCCCGTGTCCAGGCTTCTGTTTCAATTCTATAATTTTTGTTACTGGCACTTGACCACGGGGCCGTGCCCGGTCAACACGGGGCCGTGTCCAGAGTGCCAGTAACACAAATCTTTGTTTTTAAACACACTTTTACATATTCTAATCAACCAAAAACTCTATTTTTGGACACATTGAGGACAATGTGTAATTTAAGTGTGGGGGGGATGCTAAAACCTTGGAATTTTGCAAAATCCTAAAACAAGCCTTACACAAAACTCTATTGGAACCGCTAAACACCCCAAATTTTTTTCAAAAACTTTTTTTTTTTATTATTTACTTGTCTTAGTTTAAGTTGGGAATAACAAGTTATAAAAGGGTTATATTTTTACAAACTTACAACCGATAGCGTCGTGATAAAAAGAACTAACATAAGAAAATTATGAACCGGTATAACAAGTCTAGCTAAAATTCGATTATATATGCTTGATCACATTAAAAAACCCATTCCCACAAAAAGTGAGTTTTGAGCCTTTATTGAGCATAAAAATACACATATTTAGATTAAATGCTCATTTTTCGTTTCTTGTGTGAATAGCCGCTCGGTCTTTACAAATCTAGAACTTGCCACGACGATACATTCCCGGTCCTTACCAACTTAAACCCAAGTAAGTAAATGATGGAGGCATTAGGACTAACTATTTTTCTTTCAAAACCATTATTTTTCATTTTTTTTTACCTACCCAAAATCCCCCTAGAAAACCCCTTTGAGCCTAAACCTTTCATTTCATTACCCCCAAAACAAATTTTTTACCCATCAAAAACCTTTTTCATTTTTTTTTACCTTTATTTTAGTAACAAACTCGGTTTTTCATAAACGTACCATTTAAGGTGATCAAAAAAAAAAAAAAAAAAAAAAAAAAATGATGAAGTCAAAAACAAACATAGGCTACAAAAAGCTTGTTTGGAGAAATACTTCAAAAATAAATGTCACCAAAAATAAGGTATTTCACGAAAACCGACACTTGTTACGATTTTCGCCCTTTTTACTAACCACTAACCAACCACCCACCTTTAAACCCAAGCCTTCACCCCAAAAGACCTCTTAATATTTACAAAGGTAAAAAGTTAAAAAGGAGGAGGATTGATCGCTTGGCAAGCATATGGAGAATGTAAATCCGTGCCGCTCTCGAGCGATTCACTTAAATATACACCTTCGGCCGAGTGATTGAGTGATCTCCCGTGAGGTATGTGAACTTGTATATAAATGGAATTTTAATAAGGCATGCTATGCCCAATTAAGTAGTTTATCTTATGAAAAGTTCAAAATAAACCATGACGAATAAGATTGTAAATAAAATAAAAATAGAACTTATACAAACCTTGGATTCCCGACACTCTAGGACAAGTTAAAAAAACTTCTCTTCTACCTATTCCATTTGGGAGTGTAAGCCACATTAAAAGAGTTTTGCTTGAGGACAAGCAAAAGTTCAAGTGTGGGGGTATTTGATGTGTGTAAAATGCAACATATAAAACACATCAATTAAGGCATAAAACTAACCCTTTTTGAGTACTAATGTTGGAAAAAGAGTGTTTTTGTCTTCCTTTTGTATTTTCAGGATGAAATGAGCTCAAAATCACAAAAGAAGCAAAAAGACCCCTAATTCTATCATAAATACAAGAAAAGGAACAAAAGCAAACTGCCCGGACCCTCAACGGCACCTCCCAAGACAAAGAAGAAGAGAACAGAGTCTGAACACGCCCCGTGTCCAGTGAACACGGGGGCGTGCCCAGGAAGCAGCAGAAAAGACAAACCAGTAGAAGCTTCCATTGCTCACCACGGGGCCGTGCCCAGCGGACACGGGGGCGTGTTGAAAGTACAGCAGGCGCATTAATTGTAATTCGCAATTACAATTAATGAAGAGAGAGAATGTCAGACGGGCACGGGGCCGTGTCCAGCGGACACGGGGCCGTGTCCAGCGTTCTGTTCAGCCTATAAATAGAGGAGCTTGGTTCCATTCTCTCTCATCCCTTGGCACACCACCTCTCTCACACTTCATCCACCACCCATCACCACCATAACACCATCATCCACCACCATCATCCATTGTCCATCATAGAGTGTGTGAGTCGTCTCGGGATCCAAGATTGATCGTAAGAGTTCTTGACAATCAAGGCCATGTTTGCCTAAGTCTCTTACATCACTTGGTGAAGACAAGTGTTTAGTATAATACTTTTTATTTTTAATCTTTTGCACTTTTTATTTGGTTTTGTATTAATGACTTTAATAACTAGTTACTTATGTTGAAGGTGATCTTTCCTTATCGTTTGTCCGTGGTGTCTTGGCATTATTTTACTGTCTATATAAAATAAAAGATTTTCACCATTCATATCTCCACGGTCTATATGGAGGTATGTTGGCTACCCGGTCGGGGGTTAAGGGAACGGTTTGGTAAAGGTCTTGCCCTTGTTCAGCGTTTAGAGGTCCTGCTTGGGACCTGGGTCAAATTTAATAGGACCGCCTTCAATGCCCATGGGTATTGGATGGCGGGGATCCAAACTCTTTGACCCCCTCATAAGCTAACTACTATTAATACTATAACCCGGCTATTTAGGACTGTATCCCTGCTGACTCAGACTACTTAGTCGAGGGTAACGTCACCGCCGAAAACGGGGCCTACCATAATTTGCATTAATAACTTAATTCATTATCTTTCAATAATCCGACCCTTTAGGATTGTATCCTTGCTGACTCAAACTACTGGGTTGAGGGTAACGTCGCCTTCAAAAGAGGGGCCTACTACAATAACTAAGATAATCTCTTAAACAAGTGCAAAAGTGCGAAAATAATCAAAGGTTATACTAATACACGAGTCGGATCCAAGTGATTCATCTTGTCTATCTGTTTTTTATTTTATTTTATTTTTCAGCATTTAGTTAGTTTTTATTTTTCTTAGTTTAAAATATTTTTCTAACTTTTTGATTTGATTAGACGTTGAGGATAAACCGGTATTAAAAGCTCTTGTGTCCTTGGACGACCTCGGTATCTTACCAACACTATACTACGTCCACGATGGGTGCACTTGCCCATATGTGTGTTTAGTGTTAGTAAATATCGTGTTTTATAAATTTAAAACTTGGCTAAAAGTGTAAAAAGGGCTTAAATAAAAATCTAAAAACATATACACACTTACGCACATCAGTAATCCAAATGGTTCAAAGCCTGTTAAGTTTGGTTTTTCGTTAAACATCAACTCATGACAAGTTTTGTTAAAACGTTTAACGGTTAAAACTTTGTTTAGGACGTAGCACGCTGTATTCACAGCTTCTCCCCAGAAAAGAACTGGTAGCTTTGAATCTGAAAGCATCGTCCTAGCGGCTTCAATCAACGTCCTGTTTTTCCTCTCAGTGACTCCATTTTGTTGAGGAGTATAAGGAGCAGAGTATTGATGTTCTATTCCCTTCCGAAGACAGTAGAGATCCAGAATACGATTCTTAAACTCTGTGCCATTATCACTCCTTATCCTCTTGATCCTTGCATCATGGACGTTTTCCAATTTTGTAAAAAGATCTATCAGCATCTCTGCTGTTTCATCCTTTGTACCTAAAAAGAAAACCCATGAATAACGTGAGTAATCATCAGTGACAACAAGACAGTAGTACTTTCCACCTATGCTCCTTACGTTCACTGGACCGAATAAATCCATGTGAAGTAATTCATAAGGGGCATTAATGGAATTTACTGTTTTAGACTTATGAGGTTTCTTGTGTTGTTTTCCCTTTTGACATGGAAGACATTTATCTTCCACTTGAAACCTCCGCAATGGAACTCCTTTCACTGGCTCATTTTTAATAATGTAATTCATTTTGCGGTAGTGAATATGAGCCATGCGTCTGTGCCACAACATAGATTCAGCTTCAGATGCTTTTGACAGTAAACACGCCACCGCAGCAGTTGGATCTTTGGCACCCATGTCCATGACATAAGTATCATTCTTCCTTGGTGCACGCATCACTATCCAATCGTCCGGAATAACCAAACCCGGTTTCAACACCAATGCCTCAGTATTTGTAAAGTGGACCGAGTGACCCTTGTCGCAGACTTGTGACACGCTCATCAGATTGTGTTTCAGCTGCTCAACATAGTTCACTTTGTCCAATGTGATCTACCCATTCATCACTTTTCCTCTTCCAGTAATCCTACCACCTTTAGCACCAGCAAAATTAACATGCCCACCATCATATTCTTCAAATTCAGAAAACAACCTCGCATCCCCCGTCATGTGCCTGGAGCAGCCACTATCAACATACCATAAGTTAATAATCCTCCTTAGCAGCTCCTGCACACACCAACCAAAAGATTAGTTAGAGTGGGGGACCCAAGCCTTGATGGTCTTGGGTCGTCCAGATTCATCAACTACAGGAACATCCATCCAATGTCCATCACTCCTAACTTGAGTCTTGGATCTTGGACCTGTTGATGGAAATGGGGTTTGATTTCCATAAGGTCTCTGGTCCTGTGGGTTCCTATATGTGTTTGGACTATGTGACCTTTGAAATCTTGAGTTTTGATTCCAAGAAGCTTGATTGTTATAATTTCTAAAGCCATTGTTATAAAAAGTTCGATCACCATTATTTTGGTATCGATTTTGATATTGACCTTGACTTCTGAAATTATTTGAATTTTGATTGTTCATTCTTGGTGAACTACTTCTAGGTCTCTCATATCTGCCTGATGTAGATTCAGGCTGAAATCTTGGTTGATTTCTTTGAAAACGAGGAACTTGAGGAGTTCCTTTTTCAGCCTTATCTACACCACTAGCAACACCCTGTTGTTGCTTTGGAGCAGATTTCTTTGGAGAGTTAGACTCTCTTTCCTTTTTATCACCATTCTTTTCTGGTGACTTCCCTCTTTGTTTCTCACTAACTTGTGCTTCAACCTTTTTATTAGGACAGCAGCTAGCTACATGTCCCTTTGTGTGACATTTGAAGCACGATCTCTTTTTTGAAGACTTCTCACCTGAAGCCTTTGAACTAGATTCTGGTTCAGATGATGATGCTTTAGAAGGATTTTGATCAATTTGCTTAATTTCAGCTTTTTCTATGTTTTTGTTTTTAGCAAACTCTACATTTGATTCTTTTTCGATAACAGCTGTTTCGGTTTTCATATCACTTCCTTGAACAAAATTAACCTTTTTAACAAAAGTTTGATTATTGTTTTTAGAAGGAGTATTTTTCTTTTTCAAAACAGGTTTGCTGTCATTTTCCTTCTTAGCATCATTATCCACAAACACATCACCTTGACTGGAAGTGAAACTACTTGGTGATGTTGACAAAAAGTCTGTGAACTCATCTTCATCAGGTAAGAAAGAATAGTCATGACTAAGAGGAGGTGGGACTTCATTAAAGCCCTGGAATCCCACACTGGTCTTGTCATTACTTCTCTTTAACCCACCCATCATATGTTTCATAACAAAAGTAGAATCTCTGAATTGACCTAACTTCTTTTCAAGTTCAACAATTTTAAGTTGTGCATCTGACAACTCTTTGTTTTTATCAGAAATCTCTTTTGTTTTCTCAGCCATAATATCATGAGCTAAGTCAATGACTTGAAGTTTTTCATTCAATTTGCAGGTTAAAGCTTCAATTTCAGCTTCATAGCCTTTTATCTTTTTCAAATATGATGACTCATTTCTTTTAGCAAAGAAATTTGATTCTTTTAAGTTAGACATTTCGCTCACAAGACTTTTGTTTTGAGTTGACAATTTTTCAACTTCACCCTGTAGTTCACGACACTTTAAACAAACAGAAGTAGCAGAGCTACTTACCTCTCCTGTCGATTTGTCTGAGTTGGCCATGAGAGCAGCAAGTTGAGCTTCCATTCTTTTGATAATTTCATCCTTCTCTTCAGCTTCCATTTCCTGCTCAGACTCTGGCTTTTCCTCTTCAGCATCTGTTGTCTGATCAACATTCTTTACCTCAGCATCACTTTCTTTCTCAGCATCTGCTTTAGTTTCAGCTTCTTCAACTGGCACGATCTCTGCCATAAATGCTTGTGTAACATTCTCATCTTTTTCCAAGTGGATGCTCCAATCATATGAACCCTCTCTTGCAGTAGAAATCAACGCCCTTGAGTTAGAGTTGTTTGATGAATTTCTATTGTTTGAACTCTGGCTCGAAGTCTCATGCTTTTGTTTCTGACACTCCCTGGCGAAGTGACCATAACTCTGACAGTTAAAGCACCTGACTTTTGCCTTGTCAAAACCTACATTCTTCCCCACAAATTTCCTTCCAGTTCTGTTCATGAACCTCTTCACACGCCTCGAAATCATGGCCATCTGCCATTGTAGATCCATCTCTTCTAGATCATCAGGGTCAATCTGATCATAGTCTTCATCTAAGGTAGCAGGATCAGATATCTTCCCCTGAATGTAGTTCTCATAAGAGGCAACAAAGGAAGCAAGTAGTGCAAGATGTTCTTCAGCAGACTTCACACTCATAGGCATTGACTTTACACTGCTTGTTTGCTTAGAAGCTGATTGTCTCTTAACTCATGTTGATCCTCCTGCAGCTGCCACAAAGCACACATCACCATCCTCATTCACTGTAACCTGCTCATTATCACATGAAAGGAAAGCAGTGGCAGAGTCGCTAGAAGCATCATGAGATGAAGAAGATGTAAGCCCATTGTAGATCCCTGGATCTTGAACCTGATCATATCCAGTGTCCTTCTTCTTCATGCTGAGCTCATAAGCTCTTAGCTTTCCAACAACTTCTTCCAGCTCCTTTGTTTCATAGTCAGCTTCTCCCTTTATCATGAGAGTGTAAATATCCCATTTAGCAGGCAGGGCATCTAGCAGCTTGTCATTTTTCTCTATGTTAGAATAGCAGTCTATATCATAATTATCCAGTTCTGACATCAGATGGTAGTATCGAGTGATGATGTCCTCAAGTGACTCATTCTTCATGTGCTTAAACACAGCAAACTACTTCTTCAGAAGATCAACTTTGTTCTTTTTGACATCAGGATTTCCTTCATATCTCTTCTCTAGAGCATCCCACATTTCCTTTGAAGTAGTGTACTTCTTAAAGGTATGTTTGATGCTATCAGGTAAAGACATCTTCATAGCAGCTAAGGCTCTCTTTTCAGCCTCATACATCTTTTTATCATTCTCCTGCATGTTCACATAAGCTGTCACACGAGGTCTGCCTTCAAAATCATGTGTAGGGTTTGTGTACCCGTCAACAATACAGATCCACATGCGAGTGTCCTGATATTCAATGAAGGATTGAAACCTATCCTTCCAAGTCAAGTAGTTTTCCACCTTCATCATCTTTGGTGGTTTGTTCGTAGTGCCAACCTCATGTTCCATCCTTAAGAGTTCGTTCAATTTTGTCATGTTCGACATTTTAACGTAAGCAGACTGGTAAAACCGTACAAATTGTGTCCGAAATCTGTTTTTACCAAATTATACCGTTAGACTCGTCTCGAGAATACGATTCCAATGATATATAATGTCGAAGACCTTTTTCCGGATTTTCCAGAGTTTTTTTTTTCCTAAGAATCCAAGGATTCCAACGGTGCAAACGTTTGTCCAAATGAGTTACGGATAGTTCCCTAAACACGAAACAGTGAAATTTTTCTTACGCAAGCCAAGAAAAATTCCAAAGGTCCGAAATGGTCAGGAATGATGATGCTTATTCGGAATGGTCCGAAATGAACACCTTTCTGTCCGAAATGCACTAGTCAGATCCGTAATGTATCACTCTGGTCCGAAATGAAACACCTTCTGATCCGTAATGACTATATAATCCGAAATGCAAGACTGATTATCCGAAATCAAGGTCTGAATATCCGAAATTCAAGTCAACTGATCCAAAATGCAAGGTTTTGATCCGGAATGCAAGCCTTCAAATCCGAAATGGTCCGTAATGCAAGTAATCTGGTCCGAAATTGATCAGAAATGCAAGATTTCTATCAGTAATTGTCCAAAATCTTTGAGAAAGATGATGATGATGATGATAATGATGCCAAAAAGGGGGAGAAAGATTCACTGAGAAAGTTGCCACCAGATTCAAAAGCTAATCCTACAGAAATTGTATTGTAAGTCCCCTAACGTGTGCGGATCGTAACAGAATCGTCGATCCAACCTAGAGTGCGGAATCTTCTAGATCAGATTTCACAAAAAAGTGTAGAAAACACGAATCACTTCAAACCCGATCTTTATTGATTATCTTCGTAACGATTACAATCAATCAAGATCCTAATTCGTCCAAGCCGTTGTCTTTCACGAATTCTCTCCAAGTGATTAAGGTGATTAGAAGATTAACCTAAACCCTAATGCTAAGCTTTGTTTATATAGGACAAAGCTTTGCATATGGGCTAGGTCTTGGGCAAGGCCCAATTCGCAAACCCTCTCCCATATGTGGGTTTGGTTTGGCCCAATCACTCTTACTTCACTATTACAAACTATTACAAAGCTAAACCCGCTAACCGTTTATCGTTTTACTAATTACAAGATATCCAAAGACCAAATCTAAGCTGTTGTCACAAAACATGCACCAACATGTATCCTCTGCTGAACCTAAATCCAAACCTTCTCCAAAAAAACCACCACAAAAGAAGGAGAAAATAGTTTCAACACCATCATCACCCATTCTGTCAATAGATGCTGATATAACAAAAGTATCAGCAGATGTTAGCCAAACAACTGCTGAGACACCAGTTGTTTCAGCAGAAGTTTGTCAAACATCTGCCATGATCATTTTCACTACACCAACCACAATCCAACCACCTCCAACGTCACAAAGATTTCCCATACATTCATCTTCACTACCAAAATGTTCTCCTTCACTAGAAATCATGTCCACACGTAAGAGAAAAAACTCATTTTGTGTTAGAAGATGATGAGGAGATTAAATCAGCAATCCCTGTATGATCTGCCTCTATTCAAAACAGTCCATGCTCATCATTTCCACCTAGAGAACCTACTTCATCTCTTCCAATTGCTACACTACCATTAGTCATTCCTTTGGAAGCTCAATATCCTCTGGAGTTAGTCATTGTTAAAGGTGAAATAGAATCATCCTTCACAATAGAGGATCCATCTAAAAGATCCTTCCCATCTCTTTATGGCTATAAGAAGCCTCAAAACTTAGATGAGTATCTGAAATTAAAAGTATCACAGGCTGAGGTTATAGCAAGAGAGAATAGCATAGGGATGGATGACAGGGAATACCAGAGGTTCTTATCATTTCAGCTTAGCAAAGTCGTAAAACTTGAAGACTATGCTAAGGACCTGAGTAAATCCATGTCTGAGAGGCTAGTAATTCCTGAACTTCAAATGAAACTGAGGGATGATTATGTTGGACACATTATGAAGTACAAACCATATAATGCAACTAAAGATCAATTCAAAAACTGGTCAGCAGATGCTCTTAGAGAAGAGATCGATAGAATCACAAAAATGCTCAATGGTCCTCTGGTAAAGCCAACTCCACCTAATTGGAATAAAGTCAAAACAGTGGATTCAGATGAGGCATTGAAGTTTAAAAGAATGAGAGCAGAGCTTGTGGCTGCTGGTTATGGTCCAGCTAGATCCATTGCCAAATGGTCTAAACTGAAGATAGTTGAGACCTACAAAAAGCTGGAAGAACTTAGAGCTGAAGATTCAAATGTTCTTCAAAACCCAGTCTATCCTACAACTGTTGCTCTGCCTCTAAAGATCCATACTTCGAAAAACCTTCTCTCATCATCTGCTTTGTCTGAATCCATTGCAAATTTAGTTAGCAGACCACAATCACCAAACTCATCTTCAATAATTCTTTTCCCAAGAAAACCAACTGACACAAAAATAGTAAAGTGGAAGTCATGCTCAAAAACCCAAGTATTGACTTTGATCAGTTCAGATGGTAGTGTTAAAGAGATTAAAATGGATAGTGCATATAATCTGAATGGATACGATCTCCAAGATTTGTTGGACCTTCAACTTGAAAGGGATGATGAAGAAGACATGTTCTCCCTGGACTTTGAACTACAATTCAAAGGACAAATCAGGGAGATGTTGATAGGAAATAAAAATCAGTAATAAAGAAGGGTTTTGGTATCATCTGTTGTATAGGGAGATTGTTGGATCAGCAGCTGTTACATTGTCTCCAGTAGCAAATTTAACCAGGTCACAACATGTAGCAAAGGACATGTTGCTGCGTAACAAATTCTTGATTGAGGTTTGATGAAAGTTGTTTAGGCAGGTGATCGTATGTTCTTAGTTAATGTTTTTTAAAACTTAAGCTGTATTCGAATTTTATTAAGTTTGTTAGACATCTTTTATATGTACTTATATTTATAACAGTTTACATTGTCAATGGGTGAATACTCTCTTTTTTTGAATAAGAGAATGGAAATAATCATATGTAACATATATATTCACTGATGATCTATGTTTATAGTTGTCTTTTAGCTATAATAGATAATACGTTTCGGTACAATATCTATACATATATCTATATGTTCTATTAATATGTGTTATGCATGGTTTTCTAAGAAACCACCCGTGTTTGCACACGGGTCTTACCACTACTACTAATAAAAGAGTAACTTTAATGCCACTTGTCATTCTCTTATAATAAAGGATTTCATTAAAATGCCATGTGGCAATTTATCATGCTACCTCAACCATATAATATAATAAATAATAAGTAAATTATTACAAAAACTATTAAATGATTAAATTTAATATATATTAGAAATAATCTAGATCACATATTTTATTAACAAGATAAAACTATCATTCATAATTTTTTTTATAGAAGATTTGCTCTTTTTATTTATCATTTTTAACATGTCAAGTTACATTTCTTCAATATTCTTAATTCTTAATAATTAATATTAGCTATATACTTACCTATACTTTAGTATAATATCTCTACTTTAGTAAATAAAAACAAATTTATCAAAAGAAGATGGGATAACTAAAAATTTATATACCCATCACTATTTGACGAAACCAAAAATTTAAATCATGTTTATAATTTGTTATTATCGTTTTCACAAATGTTAAACATTATATATATATATATATATATATATATATATATATATATATATATATATATATATATATAATCTTATATCATGAACTAATTTCATTCCATCTTCTACTTTGATAAAACTTTTTAAAATAAGAAAATATTAATTTAAAATAAAATATACTAATTATTTTGTATTTAAAAACAAAATTCTTACTTCGTAAACACATCATTTAAAATGAGTAATGTTACATTTTCTTTAATTTTGTATTGCTAGTTCATATTAGGGTTATATGTATTCATATCAAAATTTATATTTATTATGTGTGATGCAAGAAATAATATGGAATATAAAAATAATTTAAAACTTATAATCGTTATGTCCTTCAAACGCAACCAACCTCAACAATAACATATTTATTTTAAAAAACTCATTCAAGTTTATATAAATGGAAGACACATTTATTTCCCAAAAGAACTCGATCAACTTCATGATTATCCTAAAGTCTTTCATTTTCTATCCTCAAACCCATGTAATATATATCCTCAACCCATGTAATACATGGGTCTATAAACTAGTAATAATAATATATTTCTTTCCATTCCTTGAAGAGATGAAAAAAAAATCCTTTTTACCAAAGAATGAAAATTGTTATATTAATACAATTACAAACAATGGGTTAAGTTATTATACAAAGACTCCTAATTGTAAAAAGTGTAAGAAGGATTTATAGAGTGACAAGTGTCTAATAATCTGAAACCTAAATCCACTACACCACCAGCCAAAACCTAAACACCCACTCCACCCCACCACCACCCAAAAACCTAAACACCCCCCCCCCCACCCCACCCCCAAAAAACCTAAACCCCCCACCCACAACCCCGGCAAAAAAAAAAAAAAAAAAAAAAAAAAAAAAAAAAAAAAAAAAAAAAACCTAAAGAATTCCTAAACACCCACCACCACCCAAAAACCTAAACCCCTTCTTACAATAAGAAAATAAAAAAAAACAAATAATGAATCTTTGTATTTGATCCTAATTCTACGAACAATATATACCTATGACTCAATTCTCAAATAATTTAACAAAACAAATATACGATGATTAGTGCTCGCTAATCATTAAAACACATGAAAACTTTGTCGCCAGAATGTAAACAAAATTAACAAATTCTTTAAATATACTTCGGAATATAAATAAAAGTGTTGGGTCGTGCGATTTAGAGGACTACTTGGAGAGTTGGTTCGGTATGCTTTCCTCATTTGTCTAAGATACGGATTCGATATCATTTACTCCACAGAGATTTGACTGTTTGTAAACATGATCGTATTAGGCTTTTAAGAATCCTATACATGTGTTGGAAATTCTGATATGCGTATAGGTCCAATTTCGATTTTGACATTCTGTTATATATTGGAATACTATGGGCCCGTAGATGTTATTAAGAAAATAAAAAAAACTATGATACGATCTACATGATAATTATTATTAGTAAATCAATTATTTAATATGTTGGATATGTAGTTGGAAGATTTCTCTGTCTAATAAATGTTTTCCGGGCATAAATACTCATTTTTTAACGGCGTACGGTTAGGATGTCGCGAATCAGGTTAGTAGTTAATATGTTAGTATCACCAAGTTAGTGTTGAAATCTCTCGTTGTCTGGATTTGAACCCAAAACCTCCAAAAGAAGCAAGTGAGCATAAATACTCATTGCTTGAAAGAAAGTTAACTATTTGAAAATTAAATGAACTTGAACTACTCATTGCTTGAAAGAAAGTTAACTATTTGAAAATTAAATGAACTTGAAATAGAGCTTTTACATAAGTGTATAAAATTAACTATTTGAACAGTCTAATAAAAAACACCATTAAATAAATAAGGTATTGCCACTTGGGCTTGGCCCATAGGTAAATAGTCAAAACTACTTTGGTGAAACCCAAGTTCAATACTTGTGGGCTGTATTAGGAGGATTAATTTGATGTTCAATAAATAAATAAGGTATTTTTTTTAGGGTACAAAATAAATGAAAATGAAACTGATAATATTTTTTTAAACAGTGAACTTTATGTATAAGATTATCATATTCTTTAAATCGAAGAGCCTCATATTGCTCCACTCCAGCCAGACTATGTTGTCTTAATCGGGCCCACGCTGGCTTCAGAGTTTGGCTTTTTTTGGGCGTTCCCCCAAGAAACCACACCGCCGGCTGCCACTTGACAGTCATTGTGTCACTACAAGAGCAGAACTTTCTGGCGTAACACACGGTGGGACAAAAACCCAGGTAGGCTCAGGAACCTAACTGACAACCTTGCACAAGGTTTAGTTCAAATCCTTCGTTGCATATATCCACCCCAAAATGACACAAGTAGAAATCGAACTTGGGTCCTCATTAGAAAACCCAAGCTTGCTAAGTGACACAAACAAAATTATTTTTGTGCATAGTAATGCTCCAAAACAACAAATTTATAATAATAATAAAAAATTACATACGTACAAAACAACTACGTATAAACCATAAAACCTCATGCTCATTTACTTAACTTTTAAAATTTTAAGATAAAATACCCAACCTCACATAAAACACATTTAGCTAAAGATGTTTCATGTTTATATCCACAAATAATCCTTTTTGGTTAGGTTAAACTCAAACCCCAAATTCCTTGTTAAATTTTTGTCCAATTATAATATCATACTACAAATTCACTCAACAATGAGGCACATTAGCAACATGCCAACATATCAAGCTTGGTTCTTAAATACTCTCATACATTTTTTTCATCCATGGAGTACACATAGAGCTTTCATTGCTACAAGCAATTGCATGCTACTTTCAAACATCATACAATATGAACTTGGTTCATGACGTGCTACGATTTAGTGCTTTAAAGCTTGTAAAATGATAACACACAATATGAACTCGCTTCATGACGTGCTATGATTTACTGCTTTGATCAAAGCTCGTAGAGTTATATCATACAATAGGAACTTGGTTCATGACGTGCTACGATTTACTGCTTCAAAGCTTGTAAAGTTTAAAATGAATTGTTTGTACCATTGAGCTGATGATTTTGGTGTCCGTTTGAGGGTTGTGTAATCAACATGGTAAAGCCCAAATCTCGTCGTGTATCCAGATGACCACTCAAAGTTGTCCAATAACGACCAAACAATGTAACCTCTAACATCCGCTCCTTTCCTGATTGAGTTTAAGTAAATATCAACTTAAATATCATGTCCAATCCAATGTGCTACAATGATACTAAAGGTGGCAACTTCAACCAAGTTGGTTAGGAAGGGATCGATCTAGGTTGCAAATGGGAAATAAACACACACACACACACACACATAAATATAGATATGTATGCATTCTAAATCAGTAGCTTGATCCCAGGGGGGTTGGGCCTTGGACCCCACTACAGGCTACCCCTATAGTGGCAGATCCAGAAAATATTTCCAGTTGGTTCCTTTTCGTAAATTCTCACTATTTTTTTCTAAATCCCACAAGGTTCTCACTAATTTTTTATATTTCTTTTTTTCAAACCCAATAGGTTCCTAGGAACCCACAAATGTGGGATAGATCCGCTCCTGAGTCCCCATACCCTGCGAAGGGGGGGGGTCATATCTTAGAACCATTGAGGTTGGTTCCATGGTAACCAAAATTAGAACGGTCTTTAACTGAGTGTGCACTTCACACCTAACTCTTATCAATGTCTATTCCAATTTCTCGTTGGTCATGTAAATCCCGATTATTCAAATGATTTGATACAACTAAAATCTCCAACATATGTATTATGCACATGTGTATATGTATATGCGTGTATAACAGAAGGCTTGAGTCACATACCTTATCGCAGAAACAAGGGAATCCAAGTAGCACTTCATGTATTCTGCTCGTTTATCATCATTGAGGAAACTATTGATGCTTGAACCAGCCTGATGCATCTCACCAAAACCTATAAACTCACAAATTCGTAGCACAAAATCAATGTCGGTATCATCTCCATTTACACGTTTATACAAGTGCATACTATATTCTACCATTCTCTGTGATGAACATTGGCGTATTATTGTATCTATTCTT